>NC_092339.1:205979393-206282424 GCF_046630445.1 Rutidosis leptorrhynchoides
CCAAACGTTAGTTTCCATCGTGTGCCATCTTGTTTCGAAACTTCTACTTGATTTTCTGAAACTTGTTTAGAAGGTTTCCAGACACCCCACGCTTTTCTTGGATCTCCCTCATATAATGGATATTCATCCATTTCCTTGAAATATCTTCTCTTTTTCTGTCCACGAAGTATCTCAAACTGTCTTGTACGAACTCGGAGTTTCAGACGATCTCTTATATGCTTTATGAATTCTCCAAGACCCATTATCATGTCAATGTCATGGAACTTGCTTTGATGAATCTTAAGATACTTCAGTGCAGCCTTAAGTGTTCGATCTGAATATTTGTTCAGCTCTTCAGTACGAATGAACACCTTTTCTTTTTGAGAATTTACAAAAACAAACCCTTCGGGTTCGAATTGCATTTGAAACATCCTCATATCCTTCAGTCCCTCTGTAAATTGATTCGGACACGTAATTCGAATCTTTTTCCTTTTTGCTTCAAGACCTATTTGAAAATCTTCACGTCTCATCAGTTCAATTGTCTCCATCATGTATCTTTTCACAGCTTCCAAAGCTTGAGCCTTAGCAAAAGGTCAAATGATGATGATACTGAGGTAGTTGTAGATGTGAATGATGTCAAGCATGTCAAGATTATGAAAATCTGCTTCTGTGAACTTGTACTCTTTCTCATCTTCTCTAATAACGTGGAACTGACTGATGACGTCTTTCTTTTCGCTTAACTCTACTCCGACTCGAGTAATATTCAACACTTCTGAAATACGATATTTTCTTTGAAGCCACAAATCATCTTCATCTTTGTTGATATGTTTTCTCCACATAAACTCGTACCAATTCCTTTCACTTGCTGGAAGCAATCGTGAACCTATATAAGTAAACCTTTTACTCCTTGGTAATTCATTGATGCGGAAGATCTTGTAAGCATTTTCCTCGATGAATGTGTTTCGTAAAGTTATAAAATCATGTTCTACTCCCAACAATAATCTTTGCTCCTGATTCTTAAAGAATATTCCATGATTGTATTTGAATCTAGAATTCACTGTTTCACTTGATGTAGGTGTACCAGAAGTTGAACTTTCATTAGTATTTGTTGGATTTGAACTCGATGAGGGTGTAGAATTTGATGAATGACCAGTAGGATTTGTTGCATCATCATCTTCAATATTGAAACGACCCGACCCAATCCATAGGGACGAATACAATAACATATGATTACATCGCGAGGCATTTGACCTCTATATGATACGTTTTATAAACATTGCATTCTTTTAAAAAGATATACCATAAATGAATATTTAAAATTCAATGTTTTCGACATCTGATGATTTCTACATATAGACAATCACCGTAAATAACAGTTTACAAGAATACTTCCGTTGACAATGCAGTCAAAATAAATACACGGTGATGATTTTGTGAATGCAATGCTTCCTCGAATAAAACATGTATGACTCCATGCACATGGTTTCTCTAACATATATTCAAACAGCGGAAGACTTCTAGGAACCTGAGAATAAATATGCTTTAAACGTCAACATAAAGTTGGTGAGATATAGGTTTAATGCTAGCAGCGTTATAAATATAGACCACAAGATTTCATATACATAAACGTTTTAATAAAAATATTCTAAGTGGTTAAGCACTTGATAACCATACTTAACATTTAATCAACGTCGCATATTCCCTTTATTATGAAATCTTACTACACTGTACCAAGTGTAGTCACCGAAACGAAGTACTGTGCAACCGTTGAATACTGGTCGTCCAGTCCGGTTGGGGTTGTCAGGCCCGATAGATCTATCAACAGGATTCGCGTTTACAATATCACATGTAAATAGTAGTTACCAAGCTACAGGGAAGTATGCCAGTGGTACAACTCAACGTAGAATATATTTTATATCACTTGTGTCCATAACGTAAATCATAAAATGCATGTATTCTCATCCCGAAATATTTAGAGTTTAAAAGTGGGACTATATACTCACTTTTTCCTTGAAGGTATTTAACTCGACTTGGTCTCCGATAGATATCACGAACCTAACCATATATATATATAATATATCAACATATTTTCTTTTCAAGTAATCGTTATATATATATATATATATATACTTATAATACTTTTAATATTTTCTTAGTCCGTAGTTAGAAGTCCGATGTTAGTGGTCCACAATTAGTTGCTCAATAAAATAAATAAAAACCCCATCATATTCGTATTGATCAGAATTAATCTCGATCCATGGTACTATGTTGTCAAATGACGTGTTGCGTACATAAAGTACCGTGTTGTAAAATGACGTGTTGCGTACAATCATGAGGTCTTATGATTAATCTTCTCGTGTTGTTTACGGGTGGTCCTGAAATATATAAAATCAAATCATAAGTAATTATATATAAAATATCATATTAATTAGAAAAGATATGATTAATTTACTTTATCTCCAAATATTTTCGTAGCTAAACTAGCTTCGGATACCCAATCTTGTTTTAGTCGTAGTTTCTTCATTACAACTCCGTTTTTGTTGGTTCAACTTGCCACTTCCTTGGATCGAGTCAAATTTTAAGAATATGAACTAAAAATACCTTAGTTTGTATTCAAAATCACAGGTTATAGGTTAAACTTTGGTAAAACTTATGAAAGTGATCATTTTCCATCATAAAAACAACATTTAATGATCATTTTTCTAAAAATACTTACACTTTGAGTTAAACCATGAAATTTTTATGTGTTAACATATTCATAAGAAATATCATTTTTCCAGAACATGAACTTCCAATTCAAAGTTCAAGATGGTTTTTAATTATCCAACCCAAAACAGGGGCGGTTGCACTCCGACGACGTAGATTCAGTTTTTAAGGTGTTCTTTGTAAAACCAAGTTATATCTTGTTAAGTTAGCATATCATTATGATATATTACAGGTCTTGAAGTGTTTTAAAAGTTAAGTTAGAAGGATCTATTTAGTTTGCAAACAAGTTTGAAATCATTCAAACTATGTTGTTGTTAAAATTTTACAACATAAAATAAGATAGCTATATAATTATGAATCGAACAAGATTATGAACAAGGTTACTACCTCAAGTTACTTGGACAAAGTTACTGTAAGAGATAAGAAAAAATCTTAGAATCAAAGAGTGGTGGAGTTAGATCAAAAGGTTGGAAGTAAACTTCTTCAAATGGGTGGTTATTTGATATGTTCTTGAAAGAGTTTTCTTATGGTGTTTAAGGCTTGTAATTGAAGCTAAATGATGGGGAAAATGCTTCTAGATGATCAAGTATGAAGTTAGGAGTATTTTGAGAGAGAAATGAGGGTGTATGTATGAGAAAATGGAGTGAAGAAATGGTGTTCATTCATAAAAACGTTTTTAGTTTATAAAGAAAGAAAAGGATTCCTAATTTTGTTTTCTTACTAATAATTCATGCTACTTGACAAATCCTAGTTACCTCATATCTAGGGCAGTAATAATGTTGATTAGGATGTTAATTTGATGTGTATATACCAATAGTAAATACATATAGAAGCTGGGTATGATACAGGTACATATACCCTAGATATACGTATAGAAATCTTGAGGAAACGGAATGAGAATTCAAATATAGCTATCTTTTATGAATATACTTATATTGTTTTATGTATTTAAGTCCTTAAAAAGTGATTAAATACATTATATATACGATACATGTATAAGCATTATAGGTTATAAGTATATATATCAAAGAATGTTACGTATAGTTATCGTTTTGAAAACTTAAGTTAGTAGTTTCAGAATATACTTATAACTCATTGTCATTAGTACACAATGAGATGTTAAACCATCCTTAGATCATGTTAAATATATATAAATACATATATATACACAAACGTATAATTATCGTATGTTATATAGTTCGTGATATCATCAGTCAAATTGGACGGTCAAACGTTGTGTAAAACTTTTTTCGAAAACACAAGTCTCAACAATTTGGATTGCTTATCATGTTGGTAAGGCTTAATTTATGTAAATATTAATCTCATAAGTATAAAACGATTGGAAAAATCCGGGTCGTTACAAATATGATCAAAGATCTCATCTTCATTTGGATTAACATAAAGATTGTCTTCATCGTCATCAGAAGAATCCATTTCATCATCACTTTCTATTACTGGTTCAGGATTCTCTTCATCTACAATCTCTACATCTTCCGGAATTGAAGATACTGATGATAACTTGCTTAGAATGACAAATCCATCGTCATCCGTCTCTTCAAGATAGAAATCACTCAAGTTCAAATCCTCATCTACCAGTCCACTATCAGCCTCATTATGAACAATTGGAATTATTGTTGGAAAATCGTGTGTACTTTTACCAAATCAGATTAACGCAGCGGATAGTTAAAATAATAATCTTTAATTATTTTATGAACAAAATTTATACAAGATTAAATTTTCACTTATTTAATGAAACATGCACACAATTAATCTTTCCCAGTGATCCAGTTACACCATAATAATTGTCATGAATATAAAATAAAAGAGGAGTTAACGATATACCTTTCTTGGAGAAATTGATGAGACGGAGAGAAACTTACGATCAAAAATATGACCGTCTCTTAGGATAGTCCACACTACACTTCAAACAACGTCAATGGATGCTAGTCCAAACCCAAGTAATAATTAATCAACCTTTGATTAATATTATGAACTCAAAATGATATTCTTACTTACTCTCTTTTTAATTCTCTCGTATCTTCTTATGAAGGCAAAAGAAAGGAATATATATTACACTTTAGAAACACCCGTGAACCTTATATCAATCCGTGAATATTTTACTTTTTGAAAGAATCTTTACTTTTTGAAAGAATCCAATTTAGGATATTGAATTTGATTTACGTAATATCATAAAGTCGTATTTCTCAAATACTTCAGGGGTAGTTTATGAAACTTATAATTAATAATTTCTATCATGTCACTTTCATGTGAATAGTAAATTAATTAATTTCGTTTCATTTACTATTCATATGAATAGTAAATGAATTAATTTCGATTTACTATTTTGTTACTTGAGTAATATATATACATCATATATATATTTATTTGACGTCTCGGTGTATATGTGTGTGACCCCGAAGGCTCAAATGAATTTGGCCATATAGTTATATGTTGTACCTTGCACATTAATCCTTCAGACTCCCACTTGTGCATGGCACAACACCAAGTAACTATACAAACAATGGTAAGCGTCTAGCAACACGTCATTGTCCCCAAATTCATGTGAGGGTAGTTTCTCGAAACTGTTTATGGTAAGTGTTAAATGTCATTCGTCCTTTTGTTTCAGATACTTTAGTTAAACTTGAGATATGGATCATCGGTCATTCTCATTTGTTTAACGATTTTATTTCTCGATCTTAGAACTGAATTAGATCACCAAATTAATTAAGTATCATCTTAATTACATCTGGGTGCTGCCACACAAATATCTTATTCATTCATCGAGGAGCTCAAAAAGTATCTAACTCCAAACATTTTAGAGGAACAAATCCTATATTGCATACACGTGTCTATCACGAGCTTTACATTATACCCAATGATGGCCTTTATAACAGCCTTATTCAGGACAGCGTTTAACCATATCAAAGTACAATGCTACACTTGTGAAGACCCGTCCTAATCCATCCGGACGAAGTCCATATCGATTATAAACGATTCACAACAGTTGATTACATCGCGAGATACTTGACCTCTATATGATACATTTTACAAACATTGCATTCGTTTTTGAAAAGACAAACTTTCATTACATCGAAAGTTGACAGGCATGCATACCATTTCATAATATATCCAACTATAATTGACTTGATAATAATCTTGATGAACTCGATGACTCGAATGCAACGTCTTTTGAAATATGCCATGAATGACTCAAAGTAATATCTATAAAATGAGCAAATACACAGCGGAAGATTTCTTTCGTACCTGAGAATAAACATGCTTTAAAGTGTCAACCAAAAGGTTGGTGAGTTCATTAGTTTAACTTAAACAATCGTTTCCATCATTTTAATAGACCACAAGATTTCAGATTTCCATTTCTCATAAACATACGTCCCATGCATAGAGACAAAAATATCATTCATATGGATTGAACACCTGGTAACCGACATTAACAATATGCATATATAAGAATATCCCCATCATTCCGGGATCCTCCTTCGGACATGATATAAATTTCGAAGTACTAAAACATCCGGTACTTTGGATGGGGCTTGTTGGGCCCGATAGATCTATCTTTAGGATTCGCGTCAATTAGGGTGTCTGTTCCCTAATTCTTAGATTACCAGACTTAATAAAAAGGGGCATATTCGACTTCGATAATCCAACCATAGAATGTAGTTTCACGTACTTGTGTCAATTTCGTAAAACAGTTATAAAAGTTGCGCATGTATTCTCAGCCCAAAAATATAAAGGGTAAAAAGGCAAATGAAACTCACGATACTGTATTTTGTAGTAAAAATACATATGACGTCATTGAACAATGCAGGGTTGGCCTCGGATTCACGAACCTATATCAATTGTGTATATATTAATACGTATAATGTAAGTTACAAAATTTCATTTATTAATATGTATTATTTATATATTATAGTTTTGTAGAATTTATTCTAACCTTTATTTTAAAACGTATACTTATATTATATTTTAAGTTATATTTTATATATATATATCGATTTTATGTATATATATCTATAATGATTTACGTTTATATAAATAGTGACATTAATATATTTATATACATATATTTGTGGTTAGTATTGTATTTATGAAATTTTATTAGTTTGTTATGTGAATTATTAATACAATCCTAGTATATACCATAAGTATATATATAGTGTACAAAAGATTTATTTGTTAAAATAATAATTTAGATAATAATGATTTACTAATAATAATAATAATTTTATTAATAATGATAATACTAATAGCAAAAAAAATGAAAATGATAACTGTTAATGATACTAATAATAATAACTCTAAAATAATATTAATACTAATACCATACTTATGTTAATAATAAGGGTTCTAATATTTATAAAATGATAAATGATAATCATAATAATACTAGTAAATATTAATGATGATACTGATAAATATGATATTATTAATTGTAAATGTACTGATGATACTATTATTTATAAACCGGTACAAATTCTAATATTGATGATAATAATATATTTTTATTTCCTTCATAATAATAATAATGATAATCATAATCCTAATGATGATAAAATACTAAAATGATAAGTTTATTACTAATAATAATATTATTAATACCTATCATAATAATAATAGTAATGTCTATAATACTTTCAAATATGATAACAAGTATGATACTAATAATAACAATAACAATAACAATCAAAACAATCACAATAATAATAATAATACTAATAATAATTAATATATAATAACAATAATAAAATTAGAAAAGAAAACTACCTCACATGAAAAGAGTTTCAAAAAAAAAAAAGAAACTACCGTCCTCTGGACTCGATCTCGTGACCACATGCTCACACGCAAACACTCTCGACCATCCCACCAATTCTGATTCTCTGTACTAATATCGAATTTAAATTTTATATATAAACTGTTTTTCTTCTATTCCTCTTCTTCTCCACAAGTCTCATGGATTCAACAAAACATCAATAACCAAAAAAAAAAAAAAAAAAATCAGGGTTCCTTTTAAAGCTTCAAAACATTACAGAAAAAAAAATAATTTGGGTTCTAAAATAAAAAAAAAACACTAAAGGCCTACTGCAGCGTCGGTTCTTGGAACAAAACAAAAAAAATTGATTTCGTAATAGATAACATTATAGATAATGTTTATAACACGAAATAGTTTTCTAAACATGTATAAAAACTACTGGAATCGTCAATTTGATCAGAAACATATACACGAACGCGAATTTGTCTCAAGAACAATTGTTGACTTTTTTTAAACTAAACTTTGACTTCAAAATTCAAGATCGATATAAAGATTTGAGAGTTGAGATTTTGCAGATAGATTCAAAGAAAGATTTCTAACCTTTCTGCATTTTTAGATTTTGAAACTTTATTCGAAATTGAATTAAGAGAAAAAAAAATTGGAGCGTGCAGAGAAGAAGAAAAAAAAAATATCGTTGTGCTCTTTAATCCCATTGGATTTCCTTTTTATTTGATTTGCAATTATACATAATCATTTTGTAATAATAGAGATCGGTTGATAAAAAATGGAGAAAATGTCAACACAGGTTCACGAGTTTGGAGCAGGAAAGAAACAAAAAAAATAATAATAATAGAGATAAAGGATACAGAGGTCAAGCGTATAATATAGATCCCTACTGTTTTTTTTAATTAATAATAATAATATATAATAACAATACTATTAATATCTAATAATATTAATAAAATTAATAATAATGATAAATATAATATTAATGATAATAATAATTGTAAAAATGATAATAATAATAATAATAATAATAATAATAATAATAATAATAATAATACCATACTAATTATGATAATATTAATATTTTATCGATAATAATAATATTAGTAATAATAATCTAATTTATACATCCAATTTCATCTTTATATGATATAAAGTGATATTATGAATACAAATATTGATATTTGACGATACAAATAACATTACTACAACAACTATATTTGTATTTAAATTTAATTTATTAATATCATCTATTATTATGTAATATTTAATAATTATGTAATATGTATTGTAACATATACTGAATATTATATATTTATGCATTTTAATATAAATATATTATAATATTTATTTACATACTAATTATATTATACTTATGTATGTAATTATGAAAAATATAAATGTTTTATATATGTAAGTATTATATATATTTATTAAAATAGTACATTATTTCATCATAGATATATTATAAATTTCTACATATACATAATATAATAATTATGTATAAAATCATATATATATAGTTATATTTATGTATATATGTATACTACCATATATATAAAATCATGTTTTAAATGTTGAGTAGATGATTAATTATGTATATTAAACAATTAACTACAAAGTATAACATTGTACATTTAATATTTTGATAACGTTGGTAAAATATGTTTGAATCATTTATATACAATATACTATATATATTCAAAATGAAAATCTTTAGTTATTAAATGTTATCTTTTATAATAACAAAATTACTTAATAGTTCATTAATACTAATATAATTAGTTTTATATATAATTATTTATATTTACATTCTTAGTTACAATTAAAGGTTCGTGAATCGTCGGAAATAGTTAAAGGTCAAATGTTATCATGAAATAGTTCAAACATAATGAGACTCGGTTTAATAGACTTTGCTTATCGAGTCGAATCATATAAGATTATGTTTAAATTTGGTCGGAAATTCCCGGGTCATCACAACACTCATCAAGACGGGCGTGCATCTCAAGTCTAAGGACACAAAGACATAATCACTAAAAGATTCACTACTGACTACGATCCATATAGTGACATCTCATGGTTGGGTCATTCCAGTATTCATCATCAATGAATACATATGAATTTTGGTCTCAACAAGGTAACTATTCATCATCAATGAATATAACCAAAATTTCACATTAATCTTAATTCATGTTATTCCCATAACATGATCGATTATGGAGATTTTGAATAATCAACAATTATTCATGGATTAAACATGCTAATATAGAACACAGTGATATAAATGAAACTGATCATACCAACTATATATCAATTCATTAAGATAAAACTGCTTAATGTTCCAAAAATATCCAAATATTAAATTACAAATTAAAAAGATCAGCAGCATAACGAAGTCCAATACTACTAGCATGATCATCATGCTTGTTGTGTGTCATGGGCTTCGTGAACGGGTCAGCCACATTATCATCTGTATGAACCTTAAGAATACTAATATCATTCCTCTCAACGACTTCTTGAATGTAGTCAAATTTTCGAAGAATGTGTCTGCTACCTTTACGTACACGTGATTCTTTCGCTAGTATAATAGCACTTGAATTATCACAATACATTTCCATAGGGGATTCAATGCTGGGAACTACTCCAAGTTCAGCAATAAACTTCCTAATCCAGACAGCTTCTTGAGCAGCTTCTGATGCAGCAATGTATTCTGCTTCTGTTGTAGACTGTGCAACTGTGCTCTGCTTTGAGCTTCTCCAATCAACTGCCCCGCCATTCATGACAAAGACATACCCTGACTGGGATCGAGAATCATCTCGATCAGTTTGGAAACTAGCATCTGTATAACATCTAATACTCAACTCTTCTTCCAAACCACCGTAAACCAAAAACATATCTTTAGTCCTTCGCAGATACTTAAGAATGCTCTTAACAGCAATCCAATGTTCTTCACCTGGATTCTGTTGATAACGACTCGTCAAACTTAAGGCTAACGAGACATCAGGTCTAGTACATAACATGGCATACATAATGGATCCTATAGCCGAAGCATACGGAACACATTTCATTCGTCTTATCTCATCAGGTGAGATAGGACTTTGAGACTTGCTCAAGGTTATGCCTTTTTGCATGGGCAATGCTCCGCGCTTGGAGTTTTGCATGTTAAATCTTCGTAAGATTTTGTCAATGTATGTACTTTGACTCAAACCAATAAGCCTTTTATATCTATTTCTATAGATCCTGATTCCAAGAATATACTTAGCTTCTCCAAGATCTTTCATGGCAAAACATTTTCCAAGCCAAGATTTGACATCTTGCAAAGTTGGAATGTCATTTCCAATAAGTAGTATGTCATCAACATACAAGATCAAGAAGACAACTTTGCTCCCACTAGCTCTAATGTAAACACAGGGCTCATCTTGGTTTTGAGAAAAACCATATTCTTTGATTTTCTGATCAAACTTAAGATTCCAGCTCCTGGATGCTTGCTTTAACCCATAAATGGATTTTAGAAGCTTGCATACTTTAGTAGGATACTTAGGATTCACAAACCCTTCCGGCTGAACCATATATACGTCCTCGCTTAGGTCGCCATTTAGGAAAGCGGTTTTGACATCCATTTGCCATATTTCATAATCATGAAAAGCAGCTATGGCAATAAGTATCCTAATTGATTTAATGCTTGCAACTGGTGAATAAGTTTCCTCATAATCAATTCCTTGAGTTTGAGTATAACCTTTTGCCACCAATCGAGCCTTAAAAGTGTTTACATTACCGTCCATGTCTGTCTTCTTCTTAAAGACCCATTTACACCCCACTGGTTTACAGTTGGGTGGAAGATCAATCAAGTCCCATACTTGATTATCTTTCATGGACTGCATCTCTGCATTCATAGCATCTCGCCATTTGTCAGATTCTGGATCTGATATGGCCTCACGGTAGCTAGAGGGTTCATCATAATCCCCTAGATGAGGTTCATCTGAATTAATCAGAAGATTCAACTTCTCCGGTCGATGAGGAGTTCTACTAGATCTACGAATTACAGGTGCAACACGTTCTGGCTCATCAATAATGTGTTCAGTTTCAACGCGCGGTTGGCTAGTGCCTTCAGAAGGTATGTTACTTTGTGATTCTTGAATTTCTTCAAGATCTATTTTACTCCCACTGACTTCTTGTAAGAGAAGATCTCTTTCAAAGAATTCAGCAAAACGAGCAGTAAACACTTTGTTTTCAGCTCAGTAGTAAAAGTAGTAACCCATTGTTTCTTTTGGGTATCCCACAAAGTGACATTTGATACCTCTGGGTTCTAACTTGTTTGAAGTGTCACGTTTCACATACGCTTCACAACCCCAGACTTTTAAATAAGACAGCTTAGGACTCTTTCCATGCCATAACTCAAATGGTGTCTTTTCTACCTTCTTGGTTGGAACCATATTGAGTATGCGTGCAGCAGACTCTAATGCATAACCCCAAAAAGACATTGGTAGAGTAGTTAGACTCATCATAGATCGAACCATATCAAGTAAAGTTCGATTCCTCCGTTCAGACACACCATTGTGTTGTGGTGTGTAAGGTGGAGTGAACTGTGAGACAATCCCACGATTCTTCAGGTGGTCCAAAAACTCTTGACTCATATATTCCCCTCCCCGATCAGAGCGAAGGGCTTTAATGGTCTTTCCAAGTTGATTCTCTACCTCATTTTGGAAGATTTTGAATGTATCAAAAACTTCATGTTTATGTTTCAGCAAGTAAACATAACCATATCTACTATAATCATCAGTAAATGTAACGAAGTATGATTCACCATTTCTAGACATAGTTCTAAAAGGGCCACACACATCAGTATGTATTAGTCCTAAAAGATCTTCAGCTCTCTCACCTAAACCGGAGAAAGGAGCCTTTGTCATCTTTCCACATAAACATGACTTGCATACATCAAATGACTCAGAGTCAGTTGATTCCAAAAGCCCATCCGATTGGAGTTTTGAAATGCGTTGTTTATTTATATGACCAAGACGACAATGCCATAGATAGGTCTTGTTCAAGTCTTGCTTGAATCGTTTGGCAGTACAGGTATATACAGAATTATTATTTGAAATCACACCATGCATATCAATTTCAAAAATACCATCACGTGGAATAGCATTAAAATAAAATACATTATTCTTAGAAACTGAAATACCAAAGTGCGTAAATGTAAGTTCAAAACCAACATTTTTCAAAAGAGAAACTGAAATTACATTGCTCGTAATACTTGGAGCATAATGACATTGCTCCAACAAAACAATAAGACCGCTAGGTAGAGTAAGCTCATAGGTTCCAATAGCTTCAACAGCAGCTCGAGCCCCATTGCCCACTCTTAAGTCTAGTGTGTCTTTCTTCAGTCTCTTACTTCTTCTCATTCCCTGCATATTGTTACAGATGTGAGTACCACAACCAGTATCAAAAATCCAGGAATCACTAGAAAAAGTATATAACTGTATATGAAATATACCTGACTTGCTGGTCTGACCAGCTTTGCCTTTTCTCAACTCAGATAGGTATGAAGGACAGTTCCTCCTCCAGTGGCCAACCTTTCCACAGTGGAAACAGTCGGCGTCTTTAGCTGGGTTTTCTTTCTTGGGGGGTGGTGGAATTTTCTTCTTAGCAATTGACTTGCCTTTTCCTTTTCCCCAAGTTTTCGGCTTATTCTTCTTCACCTTACCATCCCTAATCATTAGGATACCTGGATTGGAAACCTTAGATGGAATATTCTGTTCAGCAGTTTTAAGCATCGAATGCACCTCTGCCAGAGATTTCTCCCAACCTTGCATATTGTAATTCATCATAAATTGGTCATACGATTTTGGTAGTGAATTCAAAACCGTGTTCACAGCCAAGTTAGGCGGCAAGGTAGTTCCAAGTTTTTCCAATCGGTCAATGTAGCTTTTCATTTTCAAGACATGAGAGCTCACTGACTGACCTTCCTCCATTTTGCATGTTTGAAGAAGCTTATAAGTTTCATACAACTCTTGACTAGCTTGTTTCTGAAACATATTTTTCAGCTCAGTCATCATATCATATGCTGTACGATCTTCCATTTCCTTTTGGAGGTCAGGAGTCATACTAGCAAGCATGATTAAAGCTATCTTCTCTTGCTCATCGAACAACTTCCGATAAGCAGTTTGTTGAGAACGATTCTCAAGTTGCGCTGCCAGTCTAGGAAGTTTGAACCATTGAGTTTCTCCTTCTCCAACAAAGAACGGAGATTGTTTTGGTTTACGTTTTGATTGTTTGACATCTACATAAGAACAAGATTCAATTTAGTATTTTCGATATAAAACTTTAATAAATTAACTACCCAAGTTTTATATATTTTAAAAACAATTAATTTACGAAAGCCTAAGATCCACATAGAGGTTCCATAACTACATCTGTTGATCAGCTAGTAGTTATAGAGTCTATTGGTAGGTAGCGGTTACCAATTGCATTACAAGTGCAACTCTTAGATCTTTATGGGACTCAGAAATATGTGTAGTTCAACAAACCACTATTATCTACTAGCATGTTTGTCCCATCCTTGCCTCGAACTCAGGTCTCACCGTGAATACGATTAAGTCGTCCAATTTGAAAACAGTGGAAATTCAGCCTAGTCTCACTCGTAACTGAAAATCCACCTCGTGGCTATAATTCGATTAGGTCTCACCGTAATCAAAAAATAACGAGGAGTGTTTGCAAGCTCATTGGATGGCATGACTTAAATTTGACGGGTATTTTGAAAAAGTTTGTGTTAACGAATAATGCATGCACACAAGATTCGCTACACTATTTGTTAAAAATCATTTTAACCAATTTTATATATGTCGATCGTGTTTATGCGTCTAGTTTGTTATTTTATTTTATATATAAAAGTTACAAATACACATTGTGTATCGTTTTAAAACAATTTTAAAAGATGTCGCCCATATATATTATTTGAGTTTCAAAAAAAAAAAAAAAAAAAACATTTAACTTTAAACTCGTTAGAGTTTAACTTTTTAAAATCATCAATTTTAATCTTGAAACTCGTTACCGGTTTTATTTGATGTTTTCATCAAAAACATTTAGCATATATATTCTAATCAACAATTATATATAAATGCAAAAATAAAACACAACCATGCATCACACACACATAGCCTAGCCCAAAAATTCTATGCTTGATCCCATGAGCCGACATGGGATCAAGAGGTCAAACTAAGGGTAATATCGTAGCTCCCACTTAATTCAAGAATTAAGTGAAAACTTAACAAAACGCCATCGTTGTCAATTTGACCTGTTCGCCATCTTCTAAGCCAAAAGCATGTTGTATTGTATCTTCAATCTTCATCTTGTTACATTTATTTAAATTTGAAATTACAACTAAACTAATACTTTTACAAATTGAAATAAACTTAAATACAATACTATGAAAAAGAAAAATAAATATAATACAACTTTGGCTTCAAAATGGCCTTTCTAATAATACAAATAATCAACATGACATAATATTGCCGTAATCAACAATCACAACAAACATACATAGGTCGGGGCAATATGGCTATGTGTGCAATCACAATTCTAATAACTACATTATTAAAACCTACATATGGCTTGTCCATGGTTACAATGCATGTGTACAACCATGGAATATAACAATCAACAATTATAATAAATATTCAAGCTATAACAATTAAATCTACAATTTAAAATAGTGATATTCTTTCAATCATATTTGTGCGTCATGAGGTTAAGTCTAAATCAACCGTGTTGACTTTAAAAACCAAAAAGGTTTCGACTTTTACCAATTCACCACAAAGCTAAATTTAAAGAAAATCACGCGACAATTAAGATGGTGTAAAAGCGGCTCGGATACCACTGTTGGAAAATCGTGTGTACTTTTACCAAATCAGATTAACGCAGCGGATAGTTAAAATAATAATCTTTAATTATTTTATGAACAAAATTTATACAAGATTAAATTTTCACTTATTTAATGAAACATGCACACAATTAATCTTTCCCAGTGATCCAGTTACACCATAATAATTGTCATGAATATAAAATAAAAGAGGAGTTAACGATATACCTTTCTTGGAGAAATTGATGAGACGGAGAGAAACTTACGATCAAAAATATGACCGTCTCTTAGGATAGTCCACACTACACTTCAAACAACGTCAATGGATGCTAGTCCAAACCCAAGTAATAATTAATCAACCTTTGATTAATATTATGAACTCAAAATGATATTCTTACTTACTCTCTTTTTAATTCTCTCGTATCTTCTTATGAAGGCAAAAGAAAGGAATATATATTACACTTTAGAAACACCCGTGAACCTTATATCAATCCGTGAATATTTTACTTTTTGAAAGAATCTTTACTTTTTGAAAGAATCCAATTTAGGATATTGAATTTGATTTACGTAATATCATAAAGTCGTATTTCTCAAATACTTCAGGGGTAGTTTATGAAACTTATAATTAATAATTTCTATCATGTCACTTTCATGTGAATAGTAAATTAATTAATTTCGTTTCATTTACTATTCATATGAATAGTAAATGAATTAATTTCGATTTACTATTTTGTTACTTGAGTAATATATATACATCATATATATATTTATTTGACGTCTCGGTGTATATGTGTGTGACCCCGAAGGCTCAAATGAATTTGGCCATATAGTTATATGTTGTACCTTGCACATTAATCCTTCAATTATAACTTGCTCAGGCTCCTTATCATCAATTTCATCATGTGTAGAAACCATTTCTGATTCCATCTGAACTTGTTGAGCTTGTGAAGCTGATGAAGACCTTACACCACCACCCTTAGTTGAAATGTTTACCGTTAGATATTCTCCATCTACTCCTATCTCCCCCTCATGGCTATTCTGAGGATCAGAATCATCATGTTCATCATCACGGTGAGGACTCAACGGAGAAGAGCAGGAATTAAGTGGATATCGAACACGAGCACGAAACAATGCTTGAAGCGAAGTGCATCGAAGAACATCTAGATTGACTCTAGAAAACATACGACTGAAATATTCTTGCTCCAAAGCATCATAGAAAAGTGGTAAATGAGAAGGTGATGGTGGAAAAGTAACAATAGGAACACCAGCAGCAGCAACTGTTGAAGGCGATGTCGGTGGAAGTGTTTGAGTTGCCGTGAGGGCAGGTAAGGGTGATTGTGCGGTATTATTCTTATATGTAGGGCTGTACATACTACTAGTCAGATTCGTGATATCCCCTTCTGATGGAGGTTGGGTAACAACCGGAGTTGTCACCGGCGAAGTTTCTTTCGAAGCATCCGCCTCCATGACTTTGGTCTCATGGGACTCTGACAGAGTAGTAGAACTACCCGTCTGTTTAGTTCTCGCAGAGATATTGCTATCCCCGACTCCTGAAATCATTGATATACCATGAGGTGGCACATCTCTTTCAGTTAAAGACTCTTCCTCCAGACCCTGAGATTCAGAATCCGGAAGAGAAGTGGTTTGAACCAATGGGTCACTTTCATGAACAAAGGGAACAGTCTGCTGGAGGTCTGATAAATATCCCGAAGGATTGTCATGTTGACTCATTTCCATGGGACGCGGCAGATCTTCCTCATCAAGATAAGTCGGACCTCGAGACCCTGTTGTACGTTGAAGTACAGGAGGATTTCCAGCCGATATGCAGGGTGCCTTTTCAAGATTTTTCGGCTCCCCTTCGGCCGTTCTGGACTTCAATGATTGAGTTTCCTCAATCGATTGAGTCAACGCAGACTTTACTGCAGAGGAAGACTTTACTTCCTTAGATGCCGAAGCACCTTGCTTTGTAGGATTTATTATTAAGTCATGTTTAGATTAGATGGGCTTAGTGGTCGTTTTACCATCCGTGCGTTTAGATCTCTTGCCTACCGAAGCTTGCGCTTCATTTAGCGTAGGGCTTACTGTTATTCTTGAATGTGATACGGAGATGGGTGAGGGTGACCTAATTGGCTCTAGGTCTCCGTATCACCACTGGTTGGAGTAACTGTTTGGCGGACGATGGGTGTCGAAGTCCTAGATCTAGTTACTCGTTGGGTTGGCGGAGTCTGAATCATCTCATCAGGCATGTATCGAGTTCTCTTAGGAGAATGTTTAGGAGATGATGCAGATGTTGTTGCGGAAGTGTCACTGCTTACTTCGGGCGTTGTGGAAAGGTTTGGTTCAATCCTAGTTGGACTAGGTTCCCTGATCCTCACGGGTTGAGCTTGGTGTGCTACCCTAGATCATTTGAGGTTCACCCTAAGTGGAGGATTAGCTGGCCCGGGTGGTTGAACTACAGGTTCCTCTACAACCTCTGGGGCTGGAACCACGTCAGGTTCAACTTGTTCTTGTTGTACCGGGTTCGGAAGAGGTATTCCTACAGCCTGAAAATAAGAACGCATACGAGCGTCTTGGGGTTCAGCTAGCTTCACTAGCCAATTTGGAATTGGCACAGTGAATTGATTATCAGACACCATAGGGGTGTTCATCTTCAGCTCTCTAAACCTTTTCATCTGTAATCCATGTGTACCTGGTACAAAGATATTTGCATTTCTGCAAGCATTAATAGCATCATGGATAAAGATACAGAAAAACCTTTCACAAGGGATGTATGAACCCCTTGGCTTTTCAACCTGTGCCTGAACCAAATCCCATATAAGTTCTGCATAATCAGGATTCTCTACTCTTGTGAATGAGTAGAAAAGTTTGAGCATCGGCACAGTTAAGCTATCAGATCCACTTCTTGTCATCAACAAGCATCTGTTGATGATTGAGAAGATCACATACCACCTTGAGTGCAGATATTTCTTCTGAAACTTAGCTGGTGGAACATTGGTAGCTCCCACATAACCAAGATCAAAGACAGAAGTCATCATTTGCTGAGTAGCAGAAAAAGCAGGAGCATTCTGTACAAGAGGAAGTCTGAATATCCTCCTGAAGTCTGCTTTTGTGATACTCCTGAATCCTTGTACTCCTCTCAGCCTAAATTCAAATCTGGCTGGTTCGCCCTATGGATTAGTAGCATTTGGTTGTGTAGCCTCCATAAATCTGATTGATCTGTTAAGAATATCCTAGTCTGTTTCTGGCACACTAACTGTGGAGCTCAGAGCAGGCCATAAAGTATGCCTCTCTAGAATTGCAGTCCAATATTTGCAGGGAATATTGGTTTCAGAGTTGATAAAGTGATTGTTCGCCATTTAGCTGTATAAATAAGAAATAGATGACCACAAGATATTTAACAAAAAGCATATATCTCTATTCTTATTTGCCTTTGAAATCCTTTTTATATTTTTAAATTTTAAGATTTTTATGGTTTTTCAAATATAAAAGTCTTTTATTCTCAAATATGAACAAATAATTGACAACCATGATATTCATATGATATTCATCTTAGTACAAAATCATCATGCAAAGTCAATTATATAACACAAGGAATCAAAACAACACTTCGTCAATTTCAGCACAATTCAAGCAGATTCGGTAGTTATGAAAACTTTAGATTCTGTAACCAAATAAGCTTGAGTTTTCATATATTAGAAAAATATAGAATAAACATGTCAAGTGTTTGAAGATAAAAATCAGAAAATTTCAAGGTACCAAATTTCAGACTCGGTATCAAGAAGGAAAACCAGATTCGGTATCTTCAACAATTAACAGAAAGTCACTCAAACATGCATATTCTATCACATATCATGTAATTTCACAACCATGATCAAACAACCATTCAATTACAAGCATATTAACATGTTAATTGTATGAACAAATTCGGTATCAAGATAAGAACACATTCGGTAGATACAGAATCCATCAAATAAGCAATTAAACATGTAATCAGGCTCAGTCAAATGATAGATCAGTCAATTTAACTTAGATTAGACAAGATTTCATGTTGATTTTCCAAATCAATTGAGTTTAATCAAAGATTAATTGAAATCGACCCAGACTCGGTATAATCAACAAGATTTCAAAAATTAAAGATCATAATCCAGTTATTTTGAACTTTTCTGGTTGATAAAAACATAATTATCTCAGATCTACAATAATATATCTTAAACATTGATTAAAATGAACAATTACCAAGAATTTGAAGAAACAGAATGACGGACTCGGTAGGATTAGGCAGATTCGGTATAATCAACAGACTCGGTAGGTAATTAAAAACAGTAAGAGTAATGTTTGACTTTGACTCTCCTTTTATAGATACCGAAGGTAAAATACCGAATGGGCTTTACAGAATGGGCCTAATATACCGAATTCAGTCCAATTTTTCAAAACATAAACAATTTAACTCCAAATCTTGACAAATTTATTTTTCCTCTTGAAATCCATTTCAATCTTTTCATGAAAAACAATTTTGAGACAATTTTTTTGAAAACTTTGAACTTACCGAATCTGTACAGTTGGTTGTCAGACTCGGTAAAATGCTAAAAATAGCATTTATTCAGTAAAATTTAAATATTTTTGGATTTTATCTTTTCCAATTTTTATGAATTTTTTCAAAATAAGATTTGTACTTAAAAGAACTTTGAATTTTATACAAAGTACAAATCTCCAGTGATACCAATTGTTGACACAGGTTGCATACTGAGATGTATACAAGCCATAGTGAATTATTTCAGATAAAAACAAAGAAATTTTGAATTCACTTTTGAAAAACAATATTTTTGAATAATTTTCTCATTTTTCCCTTTTTCTCCCCCTCAAAATGTGATATACAAGAAAGTAAATCAACATTTTGATTATGTTCCCAAGAAAATGAATCAACTCCCCCTTGAAATAGAATACCAATGAGTTACCTCCCCCTTGCGTAACCATTGAACAAATGTACCTAGGAAGTTATCATTAATCTAAAGGCAGTCCCTTAAAGAAAAATTATCTAAAGCACTGAAACTTAGTTGCTCCCCCTAGAAAGTATCTACTCCCCCTAAACACAAGATCCCAAAAATAAGTCCCAACAGATCTAAGGAATATCAAGCACTATACTCTACCATGCCAATCTCTTTGATCAAGAATTTTAGCCTAAGTTCATCTAAAGGTTTAGTGAACATGTCAGCTAACTGCACTTTAGTAGGCACAAAGTATAATTCTACATCCCCTTTCTCTACATGGTCCTTAATGAAATGATAACGAATAACTATGTGTTTAGTTTTAGAATGCTGAACCGGGTTGCTTGTTATTGCAATAGCACTTTGTGAATCACAATAGATCGGGGTCTTAGAAATCTTAAAGCCATAGTCCAAGAGTTGAGTTTTCATCCACAAAACTTGTTAACAACAGTGAGCAGCAGCAATGTACTCAGACTCAGCTGTTGATAAAGACACACAGTTCTGCTTTTTGGATGACCAACCAACTAGCCTATTCCCCAACATCTGAATTGATCCAGAAGTGCTTTTTCTATCAACATGGCAACCACCATGATCCGCATCAGTATAAGCAGTGAGATTGAAATCGGATCCATGAGGATACCAGATCCCAAGGTTAGGTGTACCTTTAAGGTATTGAAAAATCCTAACAACCGCTTTGGAGTGAGATTTCTTAGGGTTGGACTGAAAGCGGGCACAGACAGTTACGGCAAGTGTAATGTCTGGTCGACTTGCAGTCAGATACATTAAAGAACCAACCATGCTTCGATAAAGCGTAATATCAAAGGATTCCCCATTAGTATCAGCATCCAGTAAAGTCCTCATTGGGGTTGTCATTGGTTTTAAAGCAGTCATTTTAAAACGTTTTAGCATATCATTGATATACTTTGTTTGACTGATAAAAATCCCATTTGGTAATTGTTTTACTTGTAACCCCAAGAAGAAAGTTAACTGGTCAAGCATGCTCATTTCGAATTTGCTGGCCATAAGGTCACCAAATTCTTTGCATAAGGCCGGGGACGTGGAACCAAAAATAATATCATCAACGTAAATTTGAACCAAGAGAATGTGACCGTGGTTTTTACAGATGAATAGTGTTGTATCAATCGTTCCACGAGAGAAGCCATTGTCCAGCAAATACTTTGTTAAGGTCTCGTACCATGCACGCGGTGCTTGCTTCATACCGTATAAAGCTTTCTCCAAGTAGTAAACGTGGTTTGGATGAATGGGATCGACAAAGCCCTCTGGTTGATCAACATAGACTTCCTCTTGAAGATAACCATTCAGAAAAGCAGTTTTGACATCCATTTGAAACACCGTGAACTTCATATGAGAAGCAAATGCAAGGAAAAGACGAATTGCCTCAATCCTAGCAACCGGAGCAAATGTTTCGTCATAATCAATGCCTTCTTGTTGTCGATATCCTTTGGCCACAAGACGTGCCTTGTTTCGAACCACAATTTCATCAGAATCTTTCTTGTTCTTGAAAATCCACTTTACCCCTATTGGTCGTTGACCCGTTGGTCTTGGAACTAATCGCCATACTTTCAATCGTTCAAATTGATTGATCTCGTCTTGCATTGCAACTACCCAGTATGGATCTAATAAAGCTTGAACAACCGTTGTTGGTTCAATCTTACTAAGAAAGGCTGTGAATAGACACATATTCTGAGTAGCCCTTCGAGTTGACACTGGAGCAGATGCGTCACCAATAATAAGATCTATTGGATGACTTTTAGTCCATCGGGTGTGTGGAAGAGGTTGTACATCAGTGGTATCCATTGAAACATCAACCGTTGTTGACGTTGAGCCTTGATCCGCTGGATCTGATGTAACATTATCTAATGGATTCAATAGAGTTTCTGGAGAAACAACTGGAGTTGTATCAACTGATGAATCTTGAATTGGTTCAAGATTATCAGTAACAGGAGGTTGGAGGGAGGATGAAGAAGCAACAGGTGAATCAGTTGGTGTTGAATCTTCATCAAAAAGACTTTGAAGAGTCTCCACAGTAGTTGACTGTGATGGTGTAACCGGTACGGCTTGAACATTTGAATCCCGTTGAGGAGTATAAAGACTATCAAACAAGATATCCAGTACCTCTGATGTAACCGTAGGAACACCCTTCTTCGAGAAAATTGAGTTTTGCGCGGAAGAAGTAATAGCCAGGTTAGGATCGGGTTTTGAACTGAGTTGTTCAAAAGCCATTCCCGAAAATTCATCGAACTTGACGTTAATGCTCTTCTTTAATCATCTTTGTCCGCTTATGATAAACACGATAAGCAACTTTGTTCGAGGAATAACTAAGAAATATGGCCTGATCGCCATGAGGATCAAACTTTCTGAGGCTGTCAAAATTGTTAAGCACATAGCATATACAACCAAAAACACGGAAATATTTGACATTCGGGCGTCTACCATATAATAACTCATATGGAGTTTTATTAAAACGTTTGTTTACAATACAACGATTTTGGGTATAGCATGCAGTTGACCCCCACATTTTTGGAGGTAATTTGGAGTAGGCAAGCATCGTTCGTGCTGCTTCGCACAACGTACGATTACGTCGTTCAACTACTCCATTTTGTTGGTGTAGTGACCCGAACTTTTCCATGTTTATATATATTAATTGAGATTGATATTTACATGATTAAATGTTTCCAACATGTTAAGCAATCAAACTTGTTAAGACTTGATTAATTGAAATATGTTTCATATAGACAATTGACCACCCAAGTTGACCGGCGATTCACGAACGTTAAAACTTGTAAAAACGACATGACGATATATATATATGGATATACATATGGTTAACATGAGATTATGATAAGTAAGTATCTCCATAAGTATATTAACAATGAGTTATATACATATAAATAAGACTACTAACTTAAGGATTTCGAAACGAGACATATATGTAACGATTATCGTTGTAACGACATTTAAATGTATATATATCATATTAAGATATATTAATATATCATAATATCATGATAATATAATAATTTAACATCTCATTAGATATAATAAACAATGGGTTAACAATATTAATTGAGATCGTTAACTTAAAGGTTTCAAAACAACACTTACATGTAACGACTAATGATGACTTAACGACTCAGTTAAAATGTATATACATGTAGTGTATTTAGATGTATTAAAATACTTTTGGAAGACTTCAAGACATATATCAAAACACTCATACTTAACGAAAATGGTTACAGTTAATTTTCCATTCTTTTCTTTCATCAAGAATTCTAGTCGTATTCTTACCCGTATTATACACAGCTTCAAAACGTACTTACTATGAGTATATACCAATAGGAACTAGCATGGGATTCCACTCTTGATTATGTCATGTATGACTAATCAATTTTAACTTCTACCATGAGCTAGTCAACTAACTAGAACTCCTTTTAACCCCACTCACCACTCACCAATTACCACTCATCATTCACTCCATTTCACTTCCAATTCTCTTTCTAATTCTCTCTCAACACACATACACACTATTATGAACGTATTTTTCCAGTAGTTAATCATCATCTTCATCAAAAATCACTTCAAGAATCAAGCTATAATCATCATAGGAAGAACACTTCAAGAACACTTCAAAAATCCCTTCAAGTTTACTAATTTACTTCCAAGCTTTCTAATCCATTCCAAGTAATCATCTAAGATCAAGAAACCTTTGTTATATACAGTAGGTTATCTTTCTTATTCAAGGTAATATTCATATTCAAACTTTGATTCAATTTCTATAACTATAAACTATCTTAATTCGAGTAAAAATCTTACTTGAACTTGTTTTTGTGTCATGATCCTACTTCAAGAACTTTCAAGCCATCCAAGATCCTTTGAAGCTAGATCATTTCTTGTCACTTCCAGTAGGTTTACCTACTAAACTTGAGGTAGTAATGATGTTCATAACATCATTCGATTCATATATATAAAACTATCTTATTCGAAGGTTTAAACTCGTAATCACTAGAACATAGTTTAGTTAATTCTAAACTTGTTCGCAAACAAAAGTTAATCCTTCTAACTTGACTTTTAAAATTAACTACACACATGTTCTATATCTATATAATATGCTAACTTAATGATTTAAAACCTGGAAACACGAAAAACACCGTAAAACCGGATTTACGCGGTCGTAGTAACACCGCGGGCTGTTTTGGGTTAGTTAATTAAAAACTATGATAAACTTTGATTTAAAAGTTGTTATTCTGAGAAAATGATTTTTATTATGAACATGAAACTATATCCAAAAATTATGGTTAAACTCAAAGTGGAAGTATGTTTTCTAAAATGGTCATCTAGACGTCGTTCTTTCGACTAAAATGACTACCTTTACAAAAACGACTTGTAACTTATTTTTCCGACTATAAACCTATACTTTTCTATTTAGATTCATAAAATAGAGTTCAATATGAAACCATAGCAATTTGATTCACTCAAAACGGATTTAAAATGAAGAAGTTATGGGTAAAACAAGATTGGATAATTTTTCTCATTTTAGCTACGTGAAAATTGGTAACAAATCTATTCCAACCATAACTTAATCAACTTGTATTGTATATTATGTAATCTTGAGATACCATAGACACGTATACAATGTTTCGACCCATCATGTCGACACATCTATATATATTTCGGAACAACCATAGACACTCTATATGTGAATGTTGAAGTTAGCTATACAGGGTTGAGGTTGATTCCAAAATATATATAGTTTGAGTTGTGATCAATACTGAGATAAGTATACACTGGGTCGTGGATTGATTCAAGATAATATTTATCGATTTATTTCTGTACATCTAACTGTGGACAACTAGTTGTAGGTTACAAACGAGGACAGCTGACTTAATAAACTTAAAACATCAAAATATATTAAAAGTGTTGTAAATATATTTTAAACATACTTTGATATATATGTATATATTGTTATAGGTTCGTGAATCAACCAGTGGCCAAGTCCTACTTCCCGACGAAGTAAAAATCTGTGAAAGTGAGTTATAGTCCCACTTTTAAAATCTAATATTTTTGGGATGAGAATACATGCAGGTTTTATAAATGATTTACAAAATAGACACAAGTACGTGAAACTACATTCTATGGTTGAATTATCGAAATCGAATATGCCCCTTTTTATTAAGTCTGGTAATCTAAGAATTAGGGAACAGACACCCTAATTGACGCGAATCCTAAAGATAGATATATTGGGCCTAACAAAACCCATCCAAAGTACCGGATGCTTTAGTACTTTGAAATTTATATCATATCCGAAGGGTGTCCCGGAATGATGGGGATATTGTTATATATATGCATCTTGTTAATGTCGGTTACCAGGTGTTCACCATATGAATGATTTTTATCTCTATGTATGGGATGTGTATTGAAATATGAAATCTTGTGGTCTATTGTTACGATTTGATATATATAGGTTAAACCTATAACTCACCAACATTTTTGTTGACGTTTAAAGCATGTTTATTCTCAGGTGAATACTAAGAGCTTCCGCTGTTGCATACTAAAATAAGGACAAGATTTGGAGTCCATGTTTGTATGATATTGTGTAAAAACTGCATTCAAGAAACTGATTTCGATGTAACATATTTGTATTGTAAACCATTATGTAATGGTCGTGTGTAAACAGGATATTTTAGATTATCATTATTTGATAATCTACGTAAAGCTTTTTAAACCTTTATTTATGAAATAAAGGTTATGGTTTGTTTTAAAAATGAATGCAGTCTTTGAAAAACGTCTCATATAGAGGTCAAAACCTCGCAACGAAATCAATTAATATGGAACATTTTTAATCAATAAGAACGGGACATTTCAGTTGGTATCCGAGCGTTGGTCTTAGAGAACCAGAAAATTTGCATTAGTGTGTCTTATCGAGTTTGTTATGATGCATTAGTGAGTCTGGACTTCGACCGTGTTTTCTTTAAAAATGATTGCTTAACATTTTTGTTGGAAACTATATATTTTTAACATATGAATATTATGTGATATATTAATCTCTTAACGTGTTTGATATTATGTGATAGATGTCTACCTCTAGAACAAGTCCCATTGACTCACCTAATAATAATGAAGAGTCAGATGTAAATTGGAATGATTCGTGGACTGATTCACAAGTTCCCGAAGAGGAACCGGAAGAAGAATCGGAACCGGAAGAAGAATCGGAACCGGAAGAAGAAATAGAACCGGTGGGGGAAATAATAAAACGGTTAAGTAAAAGAGAATCCTCAACCAACCGACCAAGGTTAATTATGGTCAATGGTGTTTCCGCCAAGGAAGCAAAATATTGGGAGGATTACCAATTCTCCGATGAATCGGATTCCGACGAGAATTCCGATGATGTTATAGAAATTACCCCAACTGAATTTAAAAAGGCAAAAGGAAATAATAAGGGAAAAGGCATAAAAATAGAGAAATCTAATTCCAACCCCGATGAACTTTATATGTATTGTCAACCCCTGAAGTCCTTAAGTTGTAACAATGACCCGGGAACCTCTAAACCACCAGGTTTTTCTAAACCAATGTGGACAACGACGGCTCGTATTAGGGGAACATCATATATCCCTAGAAACTTGGCAAAACGAACCAAAACCGAAGTAAGTGTATTCGTGTGGTGTAATATATGTAATATAGTGTGCTTATGCTTTATGATATATGTAAAAATTGCTTGTATTAATAAGTATTTTTTTATGAATCTAACTCTTGTCTATTTTACAGTATAAAAACACAAAATGGATAGACAACCCAATATTTTAAGAGACCTACCCGGAGACATGATTGATGAAATCTTGTCTAGAGTCGGTCAGAATTCCTCGGCACAACTATTTAAGGCGAGATCAGTTTGTAAGACATTCGAAGAACGTTCCAAGAATGCCTTGGTTTATAAAAGGCTTTCGTTCGAAAGATGGGGGATATCACATTGGGAAATCCATAAGTTACGATGTGTTTACTTTGACGCATATATTGCGGGGAACCCAAATGCTATTTTACGCAACGGGTTAAGAAATTATTTTGACTCAGTATATCCGAATATAGGACTTCGTAATTTAGAAAAAGCGGCTAACATGCAACATAAAGAAGCATGTTATGCTTACGGATTAGTAATGTTCGCTTCTCACCAAAGTGAGAACAAGAACATCGGGCTACAACTATTAAACAAAACGTTCCCACAAGTGACGGAGTCGGTAATTGGGATAAGAAATGAGGTTTTTAGGTTATTACGAGACTGTTGGTCATTACGTAACCCTCGTCCCTTTGACGACGTTACAACACGCTGTCTTATCAACGGCCATAACGGTTATGTTCCACAAGACCAAGGATGGGAAGTAGTCCTAGTAAAACCAGAATGCATGACTTGTTTCTGGACGTATGAATTACGTGTCTTTATTGCCTTTGCTGAACGACTTGTGTACTAGCTAGAATTATCTTCACAACTATCTTGTATCAAAGTTATTGTGTGCTATATTTCATGCTTTATGTAAAATAAGCGGTATTGTAAGTTTGTAAAATATTGTATAAAAGTTTGAACGCGAAATATTATTACAATCAGTTTTTCATATAGAATTGTAGTAGTTGAATTGTATATTAGCTACTAAGTATGAACTTAACGGGTAGGTACTACCCGAATTTAAACTTATAAAACGCTAATATGAAGAAAAAGCTTTTATAAATGAGTTCATATTATGCTACGAAATACTATTAACTACTCTTAATATTCTGTATGATTAACTTGTTCCATTTGACTATTTTGAAGGAAATGGCACCGACTACTCGACACACCGTGAATATGAATGAAGAGGAATTCCGTACTTTTCTAGCTTCAAACATAGCCGCAGTACAGGCTGCGCTACATACCAACAATAACCTTGGATCTAGCAGTACAGGAAATCGTGTAGGATGCACCTACAAAGAATTCACAGCCTGCAAACCTTTGGAATTTGATGGAACCGAAGGACCGATCGGATTGAAACGGTGGACCGAGAAGGTCGAATCGGTGTTTGCCATAAGTAAGTGTACTGAAGAGGACAAAGTGAAGTACGCTACGCATACCTTCACAGGTTCTGCGTTAACATGGTGGAATACCTATCTAGAGCAAGTGGGACAAGATGATGCGTACGCACTACCGTGGTCAGCATTCAAGCACTTGATGAACGAGAAGTACCGTCCCAGAACCGAGGTCAATAAGCTCAAGATAGAACTTAGAGGGTTACAAACCCAAGGATTTGATATTACCACGTACGAAAGACGATTCACAGAATTGTGCCTATTGTGTCCGGGAGCATTCGAAGATGAGGAAGAGAAGATCGACGCGTTTGTGAAAGGATTACCGGAAAGAATCCAAGAAGATATAAGTTCACACGAGCCCGCCTCCATACAACAGGCATGTAGAATGGCTCACAATCTAGTGAACCAGATTGAAGAAAGAATTAAAGAACAGACTGCTGAAGAGGCCAATGTGAAGCAAGTCAAAAGAAAGTGGGAGGAAAACGGTGATAAGAATCACCAATACAACAACAACAGCAATTACAACAATAATCGCAACAATTATCCCAACAATCGCAACATCAATCACAACTACAACAAACGGCCCAACAACAATAACAACAACAACAACAACAGCAACTACAACAATCATCCCAACAACAATAATAACCGCAACAACAACAACAATCAGAAGCAGCTATGCCAAAGGTGTGAAAAGTATCACTCGGGGTTCTGCACCAAATTTTGCAACAAGTGTAAAAGAAATGGTCATAGCGCGGCGAAGTGTGAGGTCTACGGACCAGGGGTTAATAGAACGAAAGGAACAAATGGTGTCGGAACGAGTAATGGCGGAGCAAGTAGTGTCGGAGCAAGTTATGCCAATGTAGTTTGTTATAAATGTGGAAAACCGGGCCACATTATTAGAAATTGCCCAAACCAGGAGAACACGAATGGACAAGGCCGCGGAAGAGTTTTCAATATTAATGCGGCAGAGGCACAGGAAGACCCGTAGCTTGTTACGGGTACGTTTCTTATTGACAATAAATCTGCTTACGTTTTATTTGATTCGGGTGCGGATAGAAGCTATATGAGTAGAGATTTTTGTGCTAAATTAAGTTGTCCATTGACGCCTTTGGATAGTAAATTTTTACTCGAATTAGCAAATGGTAAATTAATTTCAGCAGATAATATATGTCGGAATCGAGAAATTAAACTGGTTAGCGAAACATTTAAGATTGATTTGATACCAGTAGAGTTAGGGAGTTTTGATGTGATAATCGGTATGGACTGGTTGAAAGAAGTGAAAGCAGAGATCGTTTGTTACAAAAATGCAATTCGCATTATACGAGAAAAAGGAAAACCCTTAATGGTGTACGGAGAAAAGGGCAACACGAAGCTACATATTATTAGTAATTTGAAGGCACAAAAACTAATAAGAAAAGGTTGCTATGCTGTTCTAGCACACGTCGAGAAAGTACAAACTGAAGAAAAGAGCATCAATGATGTTCCCATTGCAAAAGAATTTCCCGATGTATTTCCGAAAGAATTACCGGGATTACCCCCACAGCGATCCGTTGAATTTCAAATAGATCTTGTACCAGGAGCTGCACCAATAGCTCGTGCTCCTTACAGACTCGCACCCAGCGAGATGAAAGAACTGCAAAGCCAATTACAAGAACTTTTAGAGCGTGGTTTCATTCGACCAAGCACATCACCGTGGGGAGCTCCTGTTTTGTTTGTCAAGAAGAAAGATGGTACATTCAGGTTGTGTATCGACTACCGAGAGTTGAACAAACTTACCATCAAGAACCGCTACCCACTACCGAGAATCGACGACTTATTTGATCAACTACAAGGCTCATCTGTTTATTCAAAGATTGACTTACGTTCCGGGTATCATCAAATGCGGGTGAAAGAAGATGATATTCCAAAGACTGCTTTCAGAACACGTTACGGTCATTATGAGTTTATGGTCATGCCTTTTGGTTTAACTAATGCACCAGCTGTGTTCATGGACCTTACCACTTTGAGATTCGTTACCACCCGGGGAAGGCAAATGTGGTAACCGATGCTGAAAGGACCCGTTCATATACATTATAAACGATTCACAATAGTTGATTACATCGCGAGGTATTTGACCTCTATATGATACATTTTACAAACATTGCATTCGTTTTTAAAAGACAAACTTTCTTTACAACGAAAGTTGACGGCATGCACACCATTTCATAATACATCCAACTATAATTGGCTTAATAATAATCTTGATGAACTCAATGACTCGAATGCAACGTCTTTCAAAATATGCCATGAATGACTCCAAGTAATATCCTTAAAATGAGCTAATGCACAGTGGAAGATTTCTTTAATACCTGAGAATAAACATGCTTTAAAGTGTCAACCAAAAGGTTGGTGAGTTCATTAGTTTATCATAATCCATCATTTCCGTAATAGTAATAGACCACAAGATTTCAGTTTCTATAAATATTCGTACACTCGCAAGTGTATAAAAGTATTCTATAAGTTGTAGGCACCCGGTAACAAGCTTTAACGTTCATGTTTTACCCTCTGAAGTACACCAAATCAGGTGTGTTTAAAATAACCTCGAAGTACTAAAGCATCCCATAGTCAGGATGGGGTTTGTGTCAGACCCAATAGATCTATCTTTAGGATTCACGCCTACCGTACATAGACAAGTAGTTTAATGTTACCAAGCTAAGGGTATATTTCTGGTTTAAACCCACATAGAATTAGTTTTAGTATTTGTGTCTATTTCGTAAAACATTTATAAATCAGCGTATGTATTCTCAGCCCAAAAATATATATAAAAAGGGAGCAAATGAAACTCACAATACTGTATTTTGTAGCAATTATGTATATGACGGCACTGAACAAGTGCAGGGTTTGTCTCGGATTCACGAACCTATATTAAGTATATATATTTATATGTTGGTCAATATCTGTCTAACAATTTAGGTCAAGTCGTAGTGTATCACAATCCTAATGCTCGAGACCGACATGCAAAAGTCAACAAAAGTCAACTTGACCCAAAATGACTTTCAAAATCTATACATGTTTAGTATATAACTTATATATAGTAGTTTTATATATTTAAATATATTTATCAGATCTTATTATACTAAATAATACAAGTCATTTATTAATAAATAAAAATTTATATTAAAATTCATATATGATAAAAATATACTTTTATATATCTCAAGTAATAAAATTTATAAAATTCACTTAATATCATAAAAATATAGTGGTATGTATTATTAATGTAATTACATTACGTGTGGTAAAAATATCTTTGTACGCATATTTATTTGATAAAATAATATTGATAATAATAATAATGATAAAAATAATAAAATGATAGTTTCAATAAAAATATTAATTTTTAGTAATAAAGATAATTTTAGTAATAACATCAACTGATAACAGTTATAATAATCGTTTTAATAATAATATTAAAATTAATGATAATTCAGTTGACTATATCTTTTAATCCGTTCATCGAAACCACACGATTTCTAAATGAAAAGTTATTAATTTTTTTTCTTCAGCTTTTCAACGACATGCATATCATATAACTTATCTCAGTAGCATATGTATCAAATTCGTGATTTATCATAAACTATTTAACGACGAAACTAAGCATACAAACATGCATAATCATATATACTCGAGCACTAGTCAGGGATACACTATTAATATATAAAAGATAAGATATGAATGCTCACGTATCAATATTGTGATTCAATATTGCAGGAAAGTACGTAGACGCAACGAAAATGATAAACGTTAGGTTGACCTCACGAGCAATACCCTCGATCAATACCCATAACCTTCATAGTTATAATCCATAATTTCCTTAGCTATATCCCATTTGAAAACTTATTTTGAAATCGTCTGAATATAACTCCGTCGTAGTATTTTATGTATACTAATAATATCTTGAAATAGTACTAAGTAAATATATATATGTAATTCGATTGAGAGAGTTTAGAGAAATATATTTTCAAGTTTCTATGAAATAATGAAACCTATTGAATTCTATTTATAATAGATTTTTGAATTATTAAAGTGAATTATTAAAGTATGAATTATTAAAGTGAATTATTAAAGTATGAATTATTAAAGTGAATTATTAAAGTATGAATTATTAAAGTGAATTATTAAAGTATGAATTATTAAAGTGAATTATTAAAGTATTAATTATTAAAGTTAAAGTAAAGTAAAAGTAAAGTAAAGGTAAAGTTAAAGTATAGTAAAAGTATAAAACTATGTACGTATAATATGCGTATAAAAATATATAATATTAATTTAAATCGTTATATATATTTAATAAAATAAAATATAAATATCGTTATCTTTATCATACTGGTTAAGTAATGAGTTGTCAAAAAGAATAGATTTCTTAAATCACAGTGGACCTCATAACATAGGCCTGTAATTATATCATAATGTATCTGATAATTCAATCATTTGATATTATCTCTTAATTCTGTCGATCAATATATCGAAACAAATATGTTCATGTAAAGTATCATATATCTAATACTTTGTTAATGTTTTCAGTTAATATTATCTATTATATATACATATCTATATACACATAATTGTTCGTGAATCGTCAAACACGGTCAAAGGGTAATTGATTACATGAATGTAGTTCCAAACTTTTTAAGATTCAACATTACAAATTCTGCTTATCGTGTCGGAAACATATAAAGGTTAAGTTTAAATTTGGTCGGAAATTTCCGGGTCGTTACAGTACCTACCCGTTAAAGAAATTTCGTCCCGAAATTTGATCGAGGTCGTCATGGCTAACTATAAAAAAGTTTTCATGATGAATATGAGTTGATAAATAGAGTTTTATCATCATTGCGTAACATAGATAAAATAATTTGATTACGCGAAGAGTATAAGTGAAGCTATCGCAAGAGAGTGAAATGAGTAAACGTATATTCGTTTTAACCGATGACGTAGTTATGATTGATTTTCGGAATTCATGGGATTTAAAGAAAATCTTTGCAATAAGATTTGGTTCTTCGGCGATTAAGGAAATCAGGATCTTCTTTGATTAAATGCGATAATCTGTCTCGATTTCTCTGTCTGATATTTTACTATAAATCCACCCCCTTCGTTTCTTTATTTCCACATCTCACACCTTCTAGTCTTTCTCCCCAATTCATACTTTAAAGCATTCGTTAATATGCTTCATCCAGTATTGATTCTTGATATACTCTTAACTTTCATATATGTCATTCTTCTTTTTCATCTACCACCGGAGGAAGTTATTTTCTTCTACCATTACCTTGGGGTTATTGTGTTTTTCATTCTCCCGTGTCTTTATATTGCTATACGCATTGATATACAAGGTTTGTAATTTCGGGGTTGTTATCGGGCTTTATATTCTCCATTATATTTCGGAGCTTCATGCTTTCGTTTTCTCTTTCCGACCTTAAGTCAAGCAGATAATGGTCCAGAATTCGTAGATATGAATTTTTGGATGTACATAGTTAATATTCCAAGAAGAAAATCGTAATGGCACGATCTTGATTTGGCAAATTACCAGAATATCCGAAAATATAGAGCTATCAAGATGATATGTTCTTAATATGTTTGGAAATTGGGTAGAATGTAAGAGTCGTGTAAACAGTACATGATGACAGTATGTTCTGTGAATCATCACGTTCCATTAGAAACTCAGCATGACTTACTGTAATATAATCACGTTGATCAAGTGTCATTATATTATACTAATTCATGCTTCAGTTCCCAACACTACTTCAAAAACATTTCTATTTTAAATTCAAAATTTTTTTTTTTTAGAATTTAGAAACAAACACAGTTTCTTTTTATGTTGTAACGTAGATATTGCGAAGAGATAAAAGATTTCAGATAAGAATAGTTGTGAAAATATCTTCAGGAATATCGAAGATATTATAATAAAAGATACGATAATATGGATGATGAAGAAGATTTGTCTGTGAAGGTTTAGAATAAGAAGTAAGTTGTTTGCTAACGATTTCAGTAGACACTGAATCATTTGGATCCTTTGAAGGCAGGTTTAGTCTTTGTGATTTGTCCACAGCCTCCTTCATGGTATGCTCAATCCGTTTTCCAGTTTCAAACCTTCTCTTTTTCTCAACTTTACCACCATACTATTCTTTATCATCAAACTTTTGACGGTTAAAGTCGTTTACAGTTTTTGCTGCTTCATCAGCATTTTTCCAATTTCGGAGAACTAGTTCATGGTTTGGGATGTTTTTCAGAAAATTCACATTCGAAGTATGTAAGTCTAGGAGATAGACGTTATATGTATAACTTTTGACGTAAAATTGTCGCGAAATTCAAAATACTGATTGCTAATTCCCAGTAGTTGGTGTGACAATTATTGTTACAGGATGTAGGTGAGTACATGATGGGGTTTTAATGAATAAATATAGTGGCTTTTCGGAGAGGCTTAAGTCGAAGGTTAATGAAGTTGTTGATAAGTTTACTGCTAATGTGGCGAGATATGAAAGGTTCTCCGGTAACAATGATGAAGGGGTAATTGTTATAATAAGGTTTATTCGTATAAACAAATGAAGGTGATTTGCTGGAGCTGTGACAAAACTGTCTATTTTGGAAAGAGATTGAAAAATTATATTTGGTAATAAATATCAAAGGATCTGACATGGATACGTGTTAAACTATAACTTTGGTTTCGAGAGCTTTTCAGATGCATGACAGTGGGTAATATGTGGTTGGATCATCATCTCGCATGTCTTTAGGAATTTCGAAGTGTTTGAACACATATTGTAATTGTTAATATACATATGATGTTCTAAGATTTTGAATGATATAAATATTTTTGTGAGTTCCATGAATAGAAATGAGGTTCTAGGACAGTTTTGAAGTTAAAGTATAGTTTTAAAAGATGTAGGAATCTAAGAGTGACGATTTCGGTTATATCTTGAATCGAATTATGAGATTTCAAAATCATAATATGTAATTAGATTTTGAATGAGTATGGTTGTTTTGATTTTTATAAAAGAATGTATATTGTTGTGAAAGTAGGGAGTATAATGGATGATTTGCTGAATCAGATTCGAAGAATGTAACATAATAATTGTGAATTTATATATCTCTCGGGTATTACCTACCCGTTAAAAAAAATTCACAATTAATATTTTGTACAAAAGAATTTTATTACAGTCTTTATGGAAATATATATGTGTATATTTCTTCAGATGTAATATTGATTTAATGAGTTAATATTAAATTAAACTCATTTGATTTATGGTTAAGGCGAGGATAGATAATGTCTAAACTTTAGAAATTACATAATCGCCGTAGAATGTTTCCCCAATGAAGTTATGAATCAATACTTCATCGTTGTGGTATTCCTTGGTATCTACATGGCGTATGATGTCGATGCTCGTGGGACAGATTGTGAAGTTGAGGTTTGCGATGCGGTTGTTGTTGGTGGTGGTAATGGTACTGTTGATGGTGGTACTGGTTATGCTATTGGTGCTGCTGCTGGTGTTTGTAATCTTTGCACCATATTCTCCAAAGCCACTACCCGAGCACGAAGCTCGTTGACTTCTTCTATTACACCGGGGTAATTGTCGGTTCGGGCGAGCGGATAAATAAGATCTAGAATTTGGTGTAGTATACAATCATGACGAGATACTCTGGAAATGAGAGAGAAAATGGTGTTTCGGACAGGTTCGCCGGTAAGTGCTTCAGGTTCATTGCCAAGAGGGCAATGTGGTGGATGAAAGGGATCGCCTTCTTCTTGTCTCCAATGGTTAAGTAGATTACGAACCCATCCCCAATTCATCCAGAATAGATGATGGCTAATTGGTTGATTCATTCCGGTCACGCTGCTTTCGGAGCTCATGTGGAAATCCATATCGGCATAGCTGTCGGAATCCGAGGAACTCGAACTGGTTGAGGGATCCATCTTGTATGGTCAGGGAAAGAATTTTTTTGGTATGAAATAGATTGTAGAATTTAGATTTGGTATTCTTCAATACATAATTTACATATGTATATATAATACCAAAATCCCATAAATTACCGAGGAATCTTTGAAAGATGTCAGTCAAAGTTCACAGTAACATATATGCTAAGATAAGAATTCGTCTATACACTATTATGAAATAAATGTAGGAAAACGCGTCTAGACTTAAGAATGATAAGCAGGTAATTTCCTAAGGATGGTAAGTAGATGATTTCCGACTAAAAACGATAAGCAAAAATTTTGACATGCAAACACGGTCGAAGTCCAGACTCACTAATGCATCTTAACAACTATCAGTTAGACACACTAATGCAAGACCTGGTTCGCTAAGACCACCGCTCTGATACCAACTGAAAGGACCCGTTCATATACATTATAAACGATTCACAATAGTTGATTACATCGCGAGGTATTTGACCTCTATATGATACATTTTACAAACATTGCATTCGTTTTTAAAAGACAAACTTTCTTTACAACGAAAGTTGACGGCATGCACACCATTTCATAATACATCCAACTATAATTGGCTTAATAATAATCTTGATGAACTCAATGACTCGAATGCAACGTCTTTCAAAATATGCCATGAATGACTCCAAGTAATATCCTTAAAATGAGCTAATGCACAGTGGAAGATTTCTTTAATACCTGAGAATAAACATGCTTTAAAGTGTCAACCAAAAGGTTGGTGAGTTCATTAGTTTATCATAATCCATCATTTCCGTAATAGTAATAGACCACAAGATTTCAGTTTCTATAAATATCCGTACACTCGCAAGTGTATAAAAGTATTCTATAAGTTGTAGGCACCCGGTAACAAGCTTTAACGTTCATGTTTTACCCTCTGAAGTACACCAGATCAGGTGTGTTTAAAATAACCTCGAAGTACTAAAGCATCCCATAGTCAGGATGGGGTTTGTCAGACCCAATAGATCTATCTTTAGGATTCGCGCCTACCGTACATAGACAAGTAGTTTAATGTTACCAAGCTAAGGGTATATTTCTGGTTTAAACCCACATAGAATTAGTTTTAGTATTTGTGTCTATTTCGTAAAACATTTATAAATCAGCGCATGTATTCTCAGCCCAAAAATATATATAAAAAGGGAGCAAATGAAACTCACAATACTGTATTTTGTAGCAATTATGTATATGACGGCACTGAACAAGTGCAGGGTTTGTCTCGGATTCACGAACCTATGTTAAGTATATATATTTATATGTTGGTCAATATCTGTCTAACAATTTAGGTCAAGTCGTAGTGTATCACAATCCTAATGCTCGAGACCGACATGCAAAAGTCAACAAAAGTCAACTTGACCCAAAATGACTTTCAAAATCTATACATATTTAGTATATAACTTATATATAGTAGTTTTATATATTTAAATATATTTATCAGATCTTATTATACTAAATAATACAAGTCATTTATTAATAAATAAAAATTTATATTAAAATTCATATATGATAAAAATATACTTTTATATATCGCAAGTAATAAAATTTATAAAATTCACTTAATATCATAAAAATATAGTGGTATGTATTATTAATGTAATTATATTACGTGTGGTAAAAATATCTTTGTACGCATATTTATTTGATAAAATAATATTGATAATAATAATAATGATAAAAATAATAAAATGATAGTTTCAATAAAAATATTAATTTTTAGTAATAAAGTTAATTTTAGTAATAACATCAACTGATAACAGTTATAATAATCGTTTTAATAATAATATTAAAATTAATGATAATTCAGTTGACCATATCTTTTAATCCGTTCATCGAAACCACACGATTTCTAAATGAAAAGTTATTAATTTTTTTTCTTCAGCTTTTCAACGACATGCATATCATATAACTTATCTCAGTAGCATATGTATCAAATTCGTGATTTATCATAAACTATTTAACGACGAAACTAAGCATACAAACATGCATAATCATATATACTCGAGCACTAGTCAGGGATACACTATTAATATATAAAAGATAAGATATGAATGCTCACGTATCAATATTGTGATTCAATATTGCAGGAAAGTACGTAGACGCAACGAAAATGATAAACGTTAGGTTGACCTCACGAGCAATACCCTCGATCAATACCCATAACCTTCATAGCTATAATCCATAATTTCCTTAGCTATATCCCATTTGAAAACTTATTTTGAAATCGTCTGAATATAACTCCGTCGTAGTATTTTTTGTATACTAATAATATCTTGAAATAGTACTAAGTAAATATATATATATATGTAATTCGATTGAGAGAGTTTAGAGAAATTTATTTTCAAGTTTCTATGAAATAATGAAACCTATTGAATTCTATTTATAATAGATTTTTGAATTATTAAAGTGAATTATTAAAGTATGAATTATTAAAGTGAATTATTAAAGTATGAATTATTAAAGTGAATTATTAAAGTATGAATTATTAAAGTGAATTATTAAAGTATGAATTATTAAAGTGAATTATTAAAGTATGAATTATTAAAGTGAATTATTAAAGTATGAATTATTAAAGTTAAAGTAAAGTAAAAGTAAAGTAAAGGTAAAGTTAAAGTATAGTAAAAGTATAAAACTATGTACGTATAATATGCGTATAAAAATATATAATATTAATTTAAATCGTTATATATATTTAATAAAATAAAATATAAATATCGTTATCTTTATCATACTGGTTAAGTAATGAGTTGTCAAAAAGAATAGATTTCTTAAATCACAGTGGACCTCATAACATATGCCCGTAATCATATCATAATGTATCTGATAATTCAATCATTTGATATTATCTCTTAATTCTGTCGATAAATATATCGAAACAAATATGTTCATGTAAAGTATCATATATCTAATACTTTGTTAATGTTTTCAGTTAATATTATATATTATATATACATATCTATATACACATAATTGTTCGTGAATCGTCAAACACGGTCAAAGGGTAATTGATTACATGAATGTAGTTCCAAACTTTTTAAGATTCAACATTACAAATTCTGCTTATCGTGTCGGAAACATATAAAGGTTAAGTTTAAATTTGGTCGGAAATTTCCGGGTCGTTACAGATGCCTTGAGCAGGAAGGACAGAGAACCCATTCGAGTAAAATCTATGAATATAATGATTCATAATAACCTTACTACTCAAATAAAGGAGGCGCAACAAGGAGTTTTAAAAGAGGGAAATTTAAAGGATGAAATACCCAAAGGATCGGAGAAACATCTTAATATTCGGGAAGACGGAACCCGGTATAGGGCTGAAAGGATTTGGGTACCAAAATTTGGAGATATGAGAGAAATGGTACTTAGAGAAGCTCATAAAACCAGATACTCAATACATCCTGGAACGGGGAAGATGTACAAGGATCTCAGGAAATATTTTTGGTGGTCGGGTAAGAAAGCCGATGTTGCTAAATACGTAGGAGAATGTTTGACGTGTTCTAAGGTCAAAGCTGAGCATCAGAAACCATCAGGTCTACTTCAACAACCCGAAATCCCGGAATGGAAATGGGAAAACATTACCATGGATTTCATCACTAAATTGCCAAGGACTGCAAGTGGTTTTGATACTATTTGGGTAATAGTTGATCGTCTCACCAAATCAGCACATTTCCTGCCAATAAGAGAAGATGACAAGATGGAGAAGTTAGCACGACTGTATTTGAAGGAAGTCGTCTCTCCAGACATGGAATACCAATCTCTATTATCTCTGATAGGGATGGCAGATTTATTTCAAGATTCTGGCAGACATTACAGCAAGCATTAGGAACTGGTCTAGACATGAGTACTGCCTATCATCCACAAACTGATGGGCAGAGTGAAAGGACGATACAAACGCTTGAAGACATGCTACGAGCATGTGTTATTGATTTCGGAAACAGTTGGGATCGACATCTACCATTAGCAGAATTTTCCTACAACAACAGCTACCATTCAAGCATTGAGATGGCACCGTTTGAAGCACTTTATGGTAGAAAGTGCAGGTCTCCGATTTGTTGGAGTGAAGTGGGGGATAGACAGATTACGGGTCCGGAGATTATACAAGAAACTACCGAGAAGATCATCCAAATTCAACAACGGTTGAAAACCGCCCAAAGTCGACAAAAGAGCTACGCTGACATTAAAAGAAAAGATATAGAATTTGAAATTGGAGAGATGGTCATGCTTAAAGTTGCACCTTGGAAAGGCGTTGTTCGATTTGGTAAACGAGGGAAATTAAATCCAAGGTATATTGGACCATTCAAGATTATTGATCGTGTCGGACCAGTAGCTTACCGACTTGAGTTACCTCAACAACTCGCGGCTGTACATAACACTTTCCACGTCTCGAATTTGAAGAAATGTTTTGCTAAATAAGATCTCACTATTCCGTTAGATGAAATCCAAATCAACGAAAAACTCCAATTCATCGAAGAACCCGTCGAAATAATGGATCGTGAGGTTAAAAGACTTAAGCAAAACAAGATACCAATTGTTAAGGTTCGATGGAATGCTCGTAGAGGACCCGAGTTCACCTGGGAGCGTGAAGATCAGATGAAGAAGAAATACCCGCATCTATTTCCAGAAGATTCGTCAACACCTTCAACAGCTTAAAATTTCGGGACGAAATTTATTTAACGGGTAGGTACTGTAGTGACCCGAACTTTTCCATGTTTATATATATTAATTGAGATTGATATTTACATGATTAAATGTTTCCAACATGTTAAGCAATCAAACTTGTTAAGACATGCTTAATTGAAATATGTTTCATATAGACAATTGACCACCCAAGTTAACCGGCGATTCACGAACTTTAAAACTTGTAAAAATGACATGACGATATATATATGGATATACATATGGTTAACATGAGATTATGATAAGTAAGTATCTCCATAATTATATTAACAATGAGTTATATACATATAAACAAGACTACTAACTTAAGGATTTCGAAACGAGACATATATGTAACGATTATCGTTGTAACGACATTTAAATGTATATATATCATATTAAGATATATTAATATATCATAATATCATGATAATATAATAATTTAACATCTCATTAGATATAATAAACAATGGGTTAACAACATTAATTGAGATCGTTAACTTAAAGGTTTCAAAACAACACTTACATGTAACGACTAACGATGACTTAACGACTCAGTTAAAATGTATATACATGTAGTGTATTTAGATGTATTAAAATACTTTTGGAAGACTTCAAGACATATATCAAAACACTCATACTTAACGAAAATGGTTACAGTTACTTTTCCATTCTTTTCTTTCATCAAGAATTCTAGTCGTATTCTTACCCGTATTATACACAGCTTCAAAACGTACTTACTATGAGTATATACCAATAGGGACTAGCATGGGATTCCACTCTTGATTATGTCATGTATGACCAATCAATTTTAACTTCTACCATGAGCTAGTCAACTAACTAGAACTCCTTTTAACCCCACTCACCACTCACCAATTACCACTCATCATTCACTCCATTTCACTTCCAATTCTCTTTCTAATTCTCTCTCAACACACACACACACACTATTATGAACGTATTTTTCCAGTAGTTAATCATCATCTTCATCAAAAATCACTTCAAGAATCAAGCTATATGTAGTGACCCGAACTTTTCCATGTTTATATATATTAATTGAGATTGATATTTACATGATTAATTGTTTCCAACATGTTAAGCAATCAAACTTGTTAAGACTTGATTAATTGAAATATGTTTCATATAGACAATTGACCACCCAAGTTGACCGGTGATTCACGAACGTTAAAACTTGTAAAAACTATATGATGACATATATATGGATATATATATAGTTAACATGATACTATGATAAGTAAACATATCATTAAGTATATTAACAATGAACTACATATGTAAAAACAAGACTACTAACTTAATGATTTTTAAACGAGACATATATGTAACGATTATCGTTGTAAAGACATTTAATGTATATATATCATATTAAGAGATATTCATACATGATAATATCATGATAATATAATAATTTAAAATCTCATTTGATATTATAAACATTGGGTTAACAACATTTAACAAGATCGTTAACCTAAAGGTTTCAAAACAACACTTACATGTAACGACTAACGATGACTTAACGACTCAGTTAAAATGTATATACATGTAGTGTTTTAATATGTATTTATACACTTTTGAAAGACTTCAATACACTTATCAAAATACTTCTACTTAACAAAAATGCTTACAATTACATCCTCGTTCAGTTTCATCAACAATTCTACTCGTATGCACCCGTATTCGTACTCGTACAATACACAGCTTTTAGATGTATGTACTATTGGTATATACACTCCAATGAACAGCTCTTAGCAGCCCATGTGAGTCACCTAACACATGTGGGAACCATCATTTGGCAACTAGCATGAAATATCTCATAAAATTACAAAAATATGAGTAATCATTCATGACTTATTTACATGAAAACAAAATTACATATCCTTTATATCTAATCCATACACCAACGACCAAAAACACCTACAAACACTTTCATTCTTCAATTTTCTTCATCTAATTGATCTCTCTCAAGTTCTATCTTCAAGTTCTAAGTGTTCTTCATATATTCTACAAGTTCTAGTTACATAAAATCAAGAATACTTTCATGTTTGCTAGCTCACTTCCAATCTTGTAAGGTGATCATCCAACCTCAAGAAATCTTTGTTTCTTACAGTAGGTTATCATTCTAATACAAGGTAATAATCATATTCAAACTTTGGTTCAATTTCTATAACTATAACAATCTTATTTCAAGTGATGATCTTACTTGAACTTGTTTTCGTGTCATGATTCTGCTTCAAGAACTTCGAGCCATCCAAGGATCCGTTGAAGCTAGATCCATTTTTCACTTTTCTAGTAGGTTTATCCAAGTAACTTAAGGTAGTAATGATGTTCATAACATCATTCAATTCATACATATAAAGCTATCTTATTCGAAGGTTTAAACTTGTAATCACTAGAACATAGTTTAGTTAATTCTAAACTTTTTCGCAAACAAAAGTTAATCCTTCTAACTTGACTTTTAAAATCAACTAAACACATGTTCTATATCTATATGATATGCTAACTTAATGATTTAAAACCTGGAGACACGAAAAACACCGTAAAACCGGATTTACGCCGTCGTAGTAACACCGCGGGCTGTTTTGGGTTAGTTAATTAAAAACTATGATAAACTTTGATTTAAAAGTTGTTATTCTGAGAAAATGATTTTTATTATGAACATGAAACTATATCCAAAAATTATGGTTAAACTCAAAGTGGAAGTATGTTTTCTAAAATGGTCATCTAGACGTCGTTCTTTCGACTGAAATGACTACCTTTACAAAAACGACTTGTAACTTATTTTTCCGACTATAAACCTATACTTTTTCTGTTTAGATTCATAAAATAGAGTTCAATATGAAACCATAGCAATTTGATTCACTCAAAACGGATTTAAAATGAAGAAGTTATGGGTAAAACAAGATTGGATAATTTTTCTCATTTTAGCTACGTGAAAATTGGTAACAAATCTATTCCAACCATAACTTAATCAACTTGTATTGTATATTATGTAATCTTGAGATACCATAGACACGTATACAATGTTTCGACCTATCATGTCGACACATCTATATATATTTCGGAACAACCATAGACACTCTATATGTGAATGTTGGAGTTAGCTATACAGGGTTGAGGTTGATTCCAAAATATATATAGTTTGAGTTGTGATCAATACTGAGATACGTATACACTGGGTCGTGGATTGATTCAAGATAATATTTATAGATTTATTTCTGTACATCTAACTGTGGACAACTAGTTGTAGGTTACTAACGAGGACAGCTGACTTAATAAACTTAAAACATCAAAATATATTAAAAGTGTTGTAAATATATTTTGAACATACTTTGATATATATGTATATATTGTTATAGGTTCGTGAATCAACCAGTGGCCAAGTCTTACTTCCCGACGAAGTAAAAATCTGTGAAAGTGAGTTATAGTCCCACTTTTAAAATCTAATATTTTGGGATGAGAATACATGCAGGTTTTATAAATGATTTACAAAATAGACACAAGTACGTGAAACTACATTCTATGGTTGAATTATCGAAATCGAATATGCCCCTTTTTATTAAGTCTGGTAATCTAAGAATTAGGGAACAGACACCCTAATTGACGCGAATCCTAAAGATAGATCTATCGGGCCCAACAAGCCCCATCCAAAGTACCGGATGCTTTAGTACTTCGAAATTTATATCATATCCGAAGGGTGTCCCGGAATGATGGGGATATTCTTATATATGCATCTTGTTAATGTCGGTTACCAGGTGTTCACCATATGAATGATTTTTATCTCTATGTATGGGGTGTGTATTGAAATATGAAATCTTGTGGTCTATTATTATGATTTGATATATATAGGTTAAACCTATAACTCACCAACATTTTTGTTGACGTTTTAAGCATGTTTATTCTCAGGTGATTATTAAGAGCTTCCGCTGTCGCATACTTAAATAAGGACGAGATTTGGAGTCCATGCTTGTATGATATTGTGTAAAAACTGCATTCAAGAAACTTATTTTGTTGTAACATATTTGTATTGTAAACCATTATGTAATGGTCGTGTGTAAATAGGATATTTTAGATTATCATTATTTGATAATCTACGTAAAGCTTTTTAAACCTTTATTGATGAAATAAAGGTTATGGTTTGTTTTAAAATGAATGCAGTCTTTGAAAAACGTCTCATATAGAGGTCAAAACCTCGCAACGAAATCAATTAATATGGAACGTTTTTAATCAATAAGAACGAGACATTTCACTATAATCATCATAGGAAGAACACTTCAAGAACACTTCAAAAATCCCTTCAAGTTTACTAATTTACTTCCAAGCTTTCTAATCCATTCTAAGTAATCATCTAAGATCAAGAAACCTTTGTTATATACAGTAGGTTATCTTTCTTATTCAAGGTAATATTCATATTCAAACTTTGATTCAATTTCTATAACTATAAACTATCTTAATTCGAGTAAAAATCTTACTTGAACTTGTTTTTGTGTCATGATCCTACTTCAAGAACTTTCAAGCCATCCAAGATCCTTTGAAGCTAGATCATTTCTTGTCACTTCCAGTAGGTTTACCTACTAAACTTGAGGTAGTAATGATGTTCATAACATCATTCGATTCATATATATAAAACTATCTTATTCGAAGGTTTAAACTCGTAATCACTAGAACATAGTTTAGTTAATTCTAAACTTGTTCGCAAACAAAAGTTAATCCTTCTAACTTGACTTTTAAAATTAACTACACACATGTTCTATATCTATATGATATGCTAACTTAATGATTTAAAACCTGGAAACACGAAAAATACCGTAAAACCGGATTTACGCCGTCGTAGTAACACCGCGGGCTGTTTTGGGTTAGTTAATTAAAAACTATGATAAACTTTGATTTAAAAGTTGTTATTCTGAGAAAATGATTTTTATTATGAACATGAAACTATATCCAAAAATTATGGTTAAACTCAAAGTGGAAGTATGTTTTCTAAAATGGTCATCTAGACGTCGTTCTTTCGACTGAAATGACTACCTTTACAAAAACGACTTGTAACTTATTTTTCCGACTATAAACCTATACTTTTCTGTTTAGATTCATAAAATAGAGTTCAATATGAAACCATAGCAATTTGATTCACTCAAAACGGATTTAAAATGAAGAAGTTATGGGTAAAACAAGATTGGATAATTTTTCTCATTTTAGCTACGTGAAAATTGGTAACAAATCTATTCCAACCATAACTTAATCAACTTGTATTGTATATTATGTAATCTTGAGATACCATAGACACGTATACAATGTTTCGACCTATCATGTCGACACATCTATATATATTTCGAAACAACCATAGACACTCTATATGTGAATGTTGGAGTTAGCTATACAGGGTTGAGGTTGATTCCAAAATATATATAGTTTGAGTTGTGATCAATACTGAGATACGTATACACTGGGTCGTGAATTGATTCAAGATAATATTTATCGATTTATTTCTGTACATCTAACTGTGGACAACTAGTTGTAGGTTACTAACGAGGACAGCTGACTTAATAAACTTAAAACATCAAAATATATTAAAAGTGTTATAAATATATTTTAAACATACTTTGATATATATATATGTATATATTGTTATAGGTTCGTGAATCAACCAGTGGCCAAATCCTACTTCCCGACGAAGTAAAAATCTTTGAAAGTGAGTTATAGTCCCACTTTTAAAATCTAATATTTTTGGGATGAGAATACATGCAGGTTTTATAAATGATTTACAAAATAGACACAAGTACGTGAAACTACATTCTATGGTTGAATTATCAAAATCGAATATGCCCCTTTTTATTAAGTCTGGTAATCTAAGAATTAGGGAACAGACACCCTAATTGACGCGAATCCTAAAGATAGATCTATTGGGCCTAACAAACCCCATCCAAAGTACCGGATGCTTTAGTACTTCGAAATTTATATCATATCCGAAGGGTGTCCCGGAATGATGGGGATATTCTTATATATATGCATCTTGTTAATGTCGGTTACCAGGTGTTCACCATATGAATGATTTTTATCTCTATGTATGGGATGTGTATTGAAATATGAAATCTTGTGGTCTATTGTTACGATTTGATATATATAGGTTAAACCTATAACTCACCAACATTTTTGTTGACGTTTAAAGCATGTTTATTCTCAGGTGAATACTAAGAGCTTCCGCTATTGCATACTAAAATAAGGACAAGATTTGGAGTCCATGTTTGTATGATATTGTGTAAAAACTGCATTCAAGAAACTGATTTCGATGTAACATATTTGTATTGTAAACCATTATGTAATGGTCGTGTGTAAACAGGATATTTTAGATTATCATTATTTGATAATCTACGTAAAGCTTTTTAAACCTTTATTTATGAAATAAAGGTTATGGTTTGTTTTAAAAATGAATGCAGTCTTTGAAAAACGTCTCATATAGAGGTCAAAACCTCGCAACGAAATCAATTAATATGGAACGTTTTTAATCAATAAGAACGGGACATTTCAGTTGGGGGGTCCGAGCAGCAGAGAACTGATGTTCAATGCCTTTGTCTTTCAAATAACTATCAAGCAGGTCATTCTTAAATTCCGTCCCATTATCAGTTCTGATGCTCTTAACATGTTTGTTAAAAAAGCGTTGAATCTTTTTAATGAATTCAATGATAATGGCGGGGGTTTCTGACTTAGTTCGCAAAAGAAAAATCCATGTAAATCGGGTATAGTCATCAACAATGACAAGCACATGTTTCTTGCCGAGGCTAGAAATACGCATGGGTCCACATAAGTCCATATGCAATAATTTTAAAGACGATGAAGTACTGGGGTTTTGCTTAAGCGGATGATTAGTCCGTTTCAGCTTACCCATCGCACATGATGGACACACATGATGCTTATCATATTGAAAGGTTGGAATACCATCAACTAAATCTTTAGAGACTAGTCGATTGATACCCTTGTAATTCAGGTGTGACATCCGATGATGCCATAACCATGAATTTTCTTTGGTAGAACGAGTGGCCAAACACATGGTTGCATGTGATGGTGCATCATTGAGGTCAATAGTATATAGTGAAGCACAATGTTTACCAACAAGAAGATCATTCCCTCCGGTGGATTGCACCGAGCATTGTCGACATTCAAACAAAACTTTCAGATCTCCATCGCAGAATTGGCTAACACTAAATAAACTGCACCCCAAACCCTCAACATATGAAACCCGTTTGATTGTTATGCCATTTTGCACAAAATCTCCGTAACCCGTTATTGTTGCAATCTCATCATTTCCGAATGTAACCGTTCCTAGGAATTTGTCAATGAAGTTGACATGCAAGGATTTATCGCCTGTTATGTGTCGAGAACAACCAGAATCGATATACCAAACACAGACGTAGAAACCCTGTAAATGTGAATTTCCTAGAGTTTAGGTACCCAAAGTTTTTTGGGTCCTTTTCGGTTAGTACCAACAATAAACTTTGGATTAACAACAAACTTTGGATCAATGATGAAATAATCACGTAAAGCATCATGCAGTTTAGACAATAAAGCATCATTTAAAACCACATTACATGAAGCATCATACGTAATATCAATATTTACATCGTTATCAGAAGTCTTAACACACAATTTATTCCAAGTAGATGTTTTGTTCACAGACGAAAATTGAAAAACATGAGATGATTTCCTAGGCTGACTAGCAGATTGCTTTGGTTTGGTTGCTACTTTCTTAGTCGTGGACTTAGGAACCCATACAGATTTATAATTCAAGTTTGGATTATGACTTGTGACACGAAAAACACCTTTGTTAGTTAGACGTCCAAACTTTTCAGTTGACACATGAGATGACTGATTTTGAAGAATTTCCAATTTGATTGTACGTTCTTTTGCATCATACTCACTTAAATCAGGTTTAGAACTTGTGTGTGTTGTAGACTTAACTGATTTCTTTAAAAGACTCTCTTTTGAAGTTTTTGTCATAGGAATCATAGGAATCTTTTCAGTTAACACAGAACCATTTGGAGAATGAACCTTTTTAACAATATACTGAGTTGTAGAAACAACTTTCGAACCATGATTGCCAAATTGAGAACGTAGAGGATTTTTAAGAATAGTAATGGGTTTTACATCCTTAGATGTTGTTGTTCCCTTCCCCTTCTTAGTAATCCCACCAGTACATTCAAGCACATTGGTTGCAACATTAGACATTTGCTTAAGTGTGTTAGCCTGTTTCATTTGAATTATCTTTTGTTTTAAGCTTTTAATCTCAAGACATAATTCTTCAGCAGAAACTATCACTTCACCCTCCTTAAAAGCATAAGTACATTCTTTCTTAGGTAGTGAAGGCAATTTATCACACAAAGTAAGCATTTGTTCTAACGATTGGCACTTAAGTTGCAAGTCAATATTCTCCTGTTCAAGTTGAGCTACTATACGATTCAAATTACGTACAGCAGGCAAATGCAAGTAATAATCATGCAAAGGATCAAGTTGACTTTCAAAATCTATCAAAGGTTCAATGTTCGGTTCATCCTGAGGTTCTACTTTAACATCTAAAGAATTTTGACCTAGAGAATCTGTCTCAAAGAAGACAGTTAGTTCATGTGCTAGGTCTGCACGGAAAATATCATCTGGACATGCAGGTAAAGTTGGTAGAATTGGTTTAACATCAAAAATTGGTTCATCAAACACCTCATCTATTACAGTAATGCTAGAACTAGGTTTGTTAAACACTTCATTCTCAAGCATTAAAATGTATTTCTCTAGCATGAGTGTTGGGATATAAACCAGTCTACGCTTAGGCACATAATCTTCACGTTGCATGTTCTTTTCAGTTTCAACAAGATTTTTCAAGAAATCAGGATTCGATTTACCTATCTTAGCATTGATTTTTTCATACATTAAGCTAATTTGATAGTATTTCCTAGATTTACGATTTACAATAATATCATCAAAATCAGCATCAGAAGCATGTACAAAATGCGATGGTAAACCAGCTTGAAAATAATCAGAATGATATAATCCTGGAATCTTTTTGGAAGCATCTTCCAAAATTTTCGGATCTTCATAACCCAACCCCCACTTTTCACCATGAATCGTTTTTGGTCTATTCATGAAAATCGTTTGTTTTGAAAGTTCCATATCCATGATAGCTTTGGATTGCTCTATTCGATAGAGTTTTTCCTCATATCGAGCAAGTTGTGCTTTCATTTGAAAAGATTCTTTTGACAATAAAGAAATATCAGTGTTCTTTTCAGTTATGGTGTTTTCCAATTGAACGATTTTCTTGTTTAGTTTTGAAAGTGTGGGTTCATGTTGGTTTTTCAAATCAGAAAGATCTTTTTCTAAAAATTGAACTTTTTCTGCAAGTCGTTCTGATTTTAAACGATAATCAGTTCTTTCAACTTTAATTGGATGAATTGTCTTTTTCAGATCTTCCAACTCAGTTTCCTTAGAGTTGAGTTGGAGAGTCAATTGTTGCACATCCGTTTGCAATTTGGATGAGGAAGGTCTGGTCTCATTCATTTTGATTTTATCTTTTAAAACTTTGTTTTCAGATTTTAAGCCTTTTACTTCTTTTGACATTGAGACCAGATTCTTCATCAAGTTATTTTGCATTTTTATAAAATCAGGTGAGATTTCAGATGATTGTACCTCATCATCATCGGATGTTGAGTCAGAATTATCCATTGCTGAAAGGACCTGTTCATATACATTATAAACGATTCACAATAGTTGATTACATTGTGAGGTATTTGACCTCCGTATGATACATTTTACAAACATTGCATTCATTTTTAAAAGACAATCTTTCTTTACATCAAAAATTGATAGGCATGCATATCATTTCATAATATCCACTATCCAACTATAAATTGATTTAATAATAATCTTTGATAAACTCAATGACTCGAATGCAACGTTCTTCGAAATATGCTATGAAAGACTCCAAGTAATATCTTTAAAATGAGCAAATGCACAGCGGAAGATTTCTTTAACACCTGAGAATAAACATGCTTTAAAGTGTCAACCAAAAGGTTGGTGAGTTCATTAGTTTATCATAATCATTTATTTCCATCATTTTAATAGACCACAAGAATTTCCTTTCCAATTCTCATAAATATACGTCCCATGCATAGAGACAAAAAAAAATAATCATTCATATGGTGAACACCTGGTAACCGACATTAACTAGATACATATAAGAATATCCCCTATCATTCCGGGATCCTCCTTCGGACATGATATAATTTCGAAGTACTAAAGCATCCGGTACTTTGGATGGGGTTTGTTAGCCCCAATAGATCTATCTTTAGGATTCGCGTCAATTAGGGTATCTGTTCCCTAATTCTTAGATTACCAGACTTTAATAAAAAGGGGCAAATTCGATTTCGATAATTCAACCATAGAATGTAGTTTCAATTACTTGTGTCTATTTCGTCAAACATTTATAAAAGCGCATGTATTCTCAGTCCCAAAAATATAAAGGGTAAAAATGTAAATGAAACTCACACATATAAATATTGTAAAACAGTAAATAAAGCATTTGCATGTATTCTCAGCCCAAAAATGTAAAGAGTAAAAAGGGATCAAATGAAACTCACCATACTGTATTTCGTAGTAAAAATACATATAACGTCATTGAACAAGTGCAAGGTTGGCCTCGGATTCACGAACCTAAATTAATTATATATATTTATGTGTTGGTCAATATTTGTCTAACAAATTAGGTCAAGTCATAGTGTACCACAATCCTAATGCTCGAGACTAATATGCAAAAGTCAACAAAAGTAAATTTGACTCAAAATAATTTCCAAAAATCTATACATGATTAATATATAGTTTAAATATCGTCGTTTTATATTTTTAAATATTTTTAAAAGATTTATTAGAGTAAATAATATACTTTATTTATTAATAAATAAAATTTTATATTATATTTATATAATAAAATATACTTTTATATATATTAAGTAATAAAATTTATAGGGTTCATTTAATATTATAAAGATAATATGATAGGTATTATTAAAGTAAGTTATTACACGTAGTAAAATATGTTTGTATCAAATATTTATTTGATAAAATAATATCTATAATGATAGTAAGTAAAAGTTGTATTATTTTGTAATACTAGTAATAATTATTATTATAAAAATATCAATATTTATAATTACTAAGATGACATTATGATAAAACGATAATTCTAATTATGATAACTTTAATATTTACGATAATTTTTAATATTATCTTTAAAATAATAATTCTATTTAAAATAATAATAATAATAATGATATTTTATAGTAACAATGACATTTCTATTAAAATGATAATTTTTATTAAAATGATAGTTTTAATACTTGTAGTGACTCGAGAATTTCCGACCAAATTTAAACTTAATTTTTATTTAATTCCGACACGATAAGCTATGTATGTAATGATAAGTCTCAAGAACTTTATAACTATTTTCATGAATACATTCGACCTTTGACTAATCCCGACGATTCACGAACAATTGCATGTAAATAAATATGTAAATAAATATAGATATGTATAAATATAAACATAAATGTATACATAATAATTTGAGATAAAAAGAATACACCTTAATCAATTAAATTAGAAATATAAAATAAGTGTACATAACTAATAATATTTAATGACAACATATTAAATGTAATTGTTATGTTATTATCATTATTATTCTTATTATTGTTATAAATATTAATATAAGTTATTTGTATTATTAATATTATTATAACATATAATATACAAATATGAAGTTGATACATGTAATTTATTATTGTTAATATTATTGTTATTAATATCATTATCACTTTTATCATTATTAATATTAATATGAGTATTATTAAAAATTGTATCATTAATAATATTAGTATTTCTATTATTATAATTATTAGTATTTTAATTATTATTAATCAGAATTATTATTAATAACTAGTATTAATATATTACTAATATATTTATTTATTCATTAATATACATATAAAAAATATATAATAATAATAATAATAATAATAATAATAATAATAATAATAATAATAATAATAATAATAAGGAGCAGGTATGAAAACCGTTTCATGTTACTCTCGTACTGTGTCAAATTTGTTTTGTGTCTTTAAAATTGGTTACAAGATCAAAATTTATCACAAGTAGAATCAATTTCAGTACAATCCAATATCTAGTTCTTATTTATTTATTTTTTTCTTTCTCTTTATCTTCTGTATTTGATACAACCTGTCGACACCCTCAATTCTTTATGGCAATCGTCCAAACTACCTTATTGACTAAATTCATTCACTTTTCCCTCAACATTTTCAACTGTAACTACAACTGCTCTTACCAATTGAATTAAACAGAGAGATTAAAAAGAAAAATAGGTACGTACCCCTGTTCTTGATTTAATTTTATCAAAAGTTTGATTTGAATGAATTTTCAAAAACTAAAAATACAGTTGTGATCTAAATCAAGTATTTATACTATCAGCAAAGTTTTATGTTCCAATTCTTTCTATTGAGTATTAATTTGTGAGTCAAAGTTTATAATTAAAAAGTCAACAGTTTTGTTCATCAAGAAATTCATAATGGTTTTGATGCTTTTGGATTAATGAATGATTCAAAAAGTTTCCAGGGATGATTTACTATCTATTTCATGTTGAAATTTTTATCTAAAATGATTCAAAAATTGAATTTTGATTTTGAGTTCATGTTCATGAACTATGAAAAAGCAATTGATCAGATATAAATAAGATTTAAAAATCTAAAAATGCTGTTAGGCTAGAATTCTTTTAGTCAATCTTTCTGTAAATTATCATCTTCCAATTCTTCAAAACAAAGAAGAATTTCGAAGTCAAAATTTTTGTAATAAAAAGTCAAACTTGATTCTTCAACCAAATTCAAGTTATATGTTACGAATCAAGTTAAATTGATTATTTTTCGAGTTTATAGGAAGTATTTGTAATCCATTTCGTGTTATAACAAGTGAGTAAAACGTGTTACATTTTAAAATCAAATAAATTTTTTTTTCCAGCGAAGCACAGCAGCGAGCTGTTTCTATTTTTTTTTTTTTTTGACTTTCTTTACTAGTTTAATGTTGGATAGAAGTCCTCAGTTAAAAATCCTTTTGATTATTATTATGATTTTGCTTTAGTTTGATTTTGGATCATCGTGAATGTAGAAGATGAATTAGACAGAAGGAGTTACTAGTTAAATAATTTTGAATTGCTTTATAAATCAGGAAATGGGGCAGCAGCCTAATGGTTCAAGGTGTTTGTGTGTTTTCGAGAGGTCGTGGGTTCGATCCCGGGTGGTGGCAATATATTTATTTTTTTGGGACTCTTTCTTTGTGAGGTAGTCCTCCTTTAATTATTATTATTATTATTAATATTATTATTATTATTAAATGTTGTTATTGTTATTATGATGTTAATATTAATAAAATGACTACTATCATTATTATTTTTAGTTATTATTAAGTAGTACATTCAAGTATTATTAGTATTATTTTCATATGTATCAATATCGGTATCACTTTATAGGTATTAATATTATTGCTATTATTATTAAGACTAGTAACTAGTAATAACTTTAAGCAGTAGTTGTATTAATATATTTTGTATGAATAAAAGGATTAGTATTAAAGCCATTACTATTATATCATTATTCAAAATATTACTAACATTATTACTATCATTATTATTGTTAATAATAATATTAGTATCATTATTATTGAAAATTATCATTTATCAATTGTGTTATTAGTAAGATTATTGTTATTATTACCATTAGTATAAGTATTACCATTTAAAAATTTTAGTATTATCATTATGTATTATTAGAATGAGAACAAATCATTATACGTATTATTAATATTATCATGAGCAACATAACTACTATAGAACTATTAAGACTATTAATCTAACTAGTAATAGCAGCAAAAGTATTATTTTATTATTAAAATTATTATCATTGATATCTATATTATTATTAGTATTACTGTTATTAGTAGTATCGTTAAGTTAACAAACAAAGGATATTTATTAAATAAATATAAATATATAAATATACAGACATTCATATTTAATACAAAACTTAACTATATAAATATGATTATTTTACTTATTATATGTATATAAAATGACATATATAGGCTATTAACATAAAAATGATACAACTAATAAATAAATAAATATATATATATATATATACATATATATATATATATATATGTATATATATATATATATATATATATATATATATATATATATATATATATATATATATATATATATATATATATATATATATATATATATATATATATATTTGTTCATATATATATATATATATATATACATACATACATATATATATATATATATATATATATATATATATATATATATATTTGTTCGGTTACAATTACATATACTAATATATATACCAATGATATAGGTTCGTGAATCCAAGGCCAGCCCTGCATTGTTCAGTTGTTCAATATAGTCATATGTATTTTTACTACAAAATACATTAGGTGAGTTTCATTTACCTTTTTACCCTTTATATTTTTGGGCTGAGAATACATGCGCAATTTTTATAAATGCTTTACGAAATAGACATAAGTAAATCGAAACTACATTCTATGGTTGGATTATCTAATCGAATATGCCCTTTTTATTAAGTCTGGTAATCTAAGAATTAGGGAACAGACACCCTAATTGACGCGAACTCTAAAGATAGATCTATCGGGCCCAACAAGCCCCATCCAAAGTACCGGATGCTTTAGTACTTCGAAATTTATATCATGTCCGAAGGAGGATCCCGGAATGATGGGGATATTCTTATATGCATATTGTGAATGTCGGTTACCAGGTGTTCAATCCATATGAATGATATTTTGTCTCTATGCAGGGGACGTATATTTATGAGAACTGAAAAATGAAAATCTTGTGGTCTATTAAAATGATGGAAATGATTATTTATGTTAAACTAATGAACTCACCAACCTTTTGGTTGACACTTTAAAACATGTTTATTCTCAGGTATGAAAGAAATCTTCCGCTGTGCATTAGCTCATATTAGAGACATTACTTGGAGTCATTCATGGCATATTTCAAAAAACGTTGCATTCGAGTCATTGAGTTCATCAAGATTATTATTAAGTCAATTATAGTTAGATGTATTATGAAATGGTATGCATGCCGTCAACTTTTGATGTAATGAAAGATTGTCATTTCAAAAACGAATGCAATGTTTGTAAATGTATCATATAGAGGTCAAGTACCTCGCGATGTAATCAACTGTTGTGAATCGTTTATAATCGATATGGCCTTCGTTCGGATGGATTAGGACGGGTCATCACAGTTGGTATCAGAGCGGTTGTCTTAGCGAACCATGTCTGCATTAGAGTGTCTAACTGATAAGTCGTTAGGATGCATTATTGAGTCTGGACTTCGACCGTGTCTGCATATCAAAAGTATTGCTTATCATTTTGTGTCAAAAATTACCTGCTTATCATTCTTAGAGAATCACTTGCTTATCATTCTTAGTCTAGACACGTTTTACTGCATTGATTGCATGATTAGTGTATGGACAAAATTCATATCTTAGCATATCTGCTAATTCATATCTTAGCGTATCTGTATTGTAAACTTTGCCTGACATTTTCTGTAGATTCCTCCATAACTTATGGGATTTTAGTATTATATATGCATATGTAAATTATGTATTGCAGGGTACTAATCTACATCCTATAATCTATTTCTTATCGAAAATCCTTTATCTGATCGTACGAGATGAATCCTGCAACCAGTTCGAGTCCCTAAGATTCCGATAGCTATTCCGATAGTTATTCCGACATAGATGTTCACCTAAGCTCCGAAAACAGCGTCATCGGCATGAATCAACCAATCAGCCATTATCAATTCATCTGATGGGTTCGTAGTTGACTTAATTAATGGAAACGCGCAGAAGGCAATCCCTTCCACCAACCAAATTCACCTCTTGACAATGAACCTGAAGCGTTTAACGGTGAACCTGTTCGAGACATCATTTTCAGTCTCATTTCCAGGGTAACTCGACAAGATTATATTCTATCCACAATTCTGAACCTTATTCATCCGCTCGTTCCGATCGACAATCATCCCGGAGTAATATAAGATGTCAACGAACTTCGCGCTCTAGAAATCAATTTGGAGAATATGGTGCAAAATGTACCAGCGTCAGCAACATTACCAGCACCAACATCAATACCAGTACCACCAACAACTCAAGTTCATATCATACACCTCAACATCTAATTATGTACCTCGAGCTTAATCATCAATCTGTGAATCGTTCTACATCATTTATCTTCGTTCGACATGACGATTATGTAATCTTCAATGTTTTAGAGATTATATATTCTAGTTCTAACGGTAAATCAAATGAGATTAATATTATATTAACTCATTAAATCTATGAGCACATCTGAAGAAAATATATATGTAAGTATATTTTCATAAAGATTGTAATTAAAAATTCTTTCGTATAAACTGTTAATGATGAAAATATTTTAACGGGTAGGTAATACCCGAGGAATATTTAGATTTCACTTTAATAAGTTATACCGTACATTCTTCGAATCTGATTCAACATCCATTTACTATCCTACTTACATCCACCGATACACAAATCCGTTCACCGCAGAATAACCATTTTCATTCAATTTTATATTTGTATTTTGACCTATCAGAATCCAACAAGTGGCATAATGAAGAAAACATGTGACAAAATAAAATTTGTTAGAAACAAACAAATTTACTATGAGAAACTTTGTTAAGAATCCGCGCTAACAAAATCCTAGCTAACTGATCCTAGCTAACTGTTAATTCCTTATTGTACATTTAATTATCGCAATTTATTTTTATCGCAATTTAATTCTCGCAATTTTATTTATTGTCATTTACATTCTGTTATTTACTTTACGCACTTTATTTATCGTCATTTAATTTATGTTATTTATTTTACGCACTTTAAACATCGGGACACATATACAAGGTTTTGACATATCATATCGACGCATCTATATATATTATTTGGAATCACCATAGACACTCTATATGCAGTAATGATCAAGTTCTCTATACAGGGTTGAGGTTGATTCTCAAATAATATATATATACTTTGAGTTGTGATCGAGTCTGAGATATGTACACGGGTCACGATACGTATTAATTAATTTGAATATTATATATTGAACAATATATGAATTATTGGACTGTAAAACTGTGGACTATCAACTGTGGACTAATAATATTGGACAATTAAAGTGAATTAAAATACTGATTATAACATATGAAACTAAATAATTCTTCAAGTTTGCCACTTGATTTCATCTTAAACCTCAATTGTATCTTGACGATTACAATCGGCGTTCAAACCTTTCATGATTCTTGAAAACACCTCAATCGATAGGATGAATCAATCGCACTTCATCTACGGAAGAAAAGATTGATACATATAGTTATACACCTGAAAACACTCGGAACCTGAGTAAACGTTTAACACGTATCTGTGCTAGCTCTTTTGGCGTTGTTATTACCGAAAATAACTTGCAATCCCATTCCAAAATTAGTCAATTTTGTCACAGCTCCAGCAAGTCAACTTCAATTTTCATTCGGATTAACCTTATTATAATCTTGATATATATGCGTGCTCTTTTGTTGTTACCGGGGAACCTTTTATATCCCACCATATTATCAGTAGACGTACCAGCAACCTCGTTGCTCCTTGGCTTAAATCTCTCCGACAAATCACTATATTTATCTATTGAATTCTTATCATATACTCATCCGCATCTTGTAACGAGAACTGCCATACCAATTATCGGGAATCAGCAATCAGTACTTTGAAAACTCACAGCATATCTACATCAACAGTTATATGTATAACATTTATCTCTTAGAATTATGATCTTTCATTCTGAAATTTTGAACAACACCTAGTCTACAAATCAATACTACAAATTCTGAAAAAGCGGACTACAGCAACACAAACTGTACACGACATTAACTGTTGAAAGTTTGATGATAAAGAATGGAGTATTGGAAACACTCAATAGAAAATTTAATACCGAAAAGCGGATTATGCGAAACTATGAAGGAAGCCGTGGGCAAATCACAAAGAATAAGTTTGACTTCAAAGAATTCAAATGATTCTGTTTCTGATGAAATCTTTAGCGAATACGTTGCTTCCGAATCTAAACCTTTACGGACAAATCTTCTTCATCATCCATCGATATTAGAAATTCCAAGATATCATCGTATCTTTCATTATAAATATCCTCCATATTTCTGAAGATATTTTCATAACTATTCTTATCTGAAATCATTAATCTCTTCCTGATATCAGTGTTACATCATATAGAAACTGTTAGTTTCTATATTCTGTAAATTTTCGAGCATAAAATATGAATGTTATTGAAGTAATGTTGGGAACTGATGCATGAATTAGTATAATATAATGACACTTGATCAACGTGATTATATTACAGTAAGTCATGCTGAGTTTCTAATGGGACGTGATGATTCACATATCCTAACGTCATCACGTGCCATGTTACATAACTCTTTCATTATGCTTAACTTCTGAACATATCAAGAAAGTATTTTCTTGATAGTTCTATTCTCAGTGATTCTGGAAATTTGATAAATCAAATCGTGCTAATACATTAATTCTTATTTAGAACACGATGTTTATTTGAAATTCCATACTTACGAATTCTGGACCGTTACTTGCGAAAAGTAAACAAAAGCATGAAGCTTCGAAATAGAAAAGGGATATAAATCGCAGCAAATAAGACAGCGCATTAACTGTGGATGACAATAATTATAGGAGACAGAAGCATGGACATTGAAATATAAAGGAAGATATAAAAACCAATAACAACACAGAAGTTACAAACCCTGGATATTAACACGATTAGTGTAGCGACCCCGACAAATCGTCAAATGACGGCGTCATCTACGTATGGTCCCATTACATGGTCGTAAGTCTTTATAACAACGTTTGACCGAAAAGTATGTCGCATTCATTTCATAAATAAGGGTGTTTCAAAGTTTACAAAAGTGGTTCCCATAACAAGTACATAACAATGTTTAAAGTTTGTATGAAACACGTGCGACACGATTAAAAGTAGTCGAAAAGACGCTCCACGTATGCAAGTATACTCGACATCCAATGCAAGTATCAAATAGTATGAGCGGAAGCATGTATCACCTAAGTTCAAGGACCTGAGAAAAACATAGAGAATCTGTCAACGAAAACGTTGGTGAAATCATAGGTTTAAGTAAGTAAATGAGTAATAGTAAGTTGAACCACAAGATTTGTAACATCGATAAAGCCATAGTACATTCTAAAAGTTAATATTCACGAGCACCCAATTATCAAAGCTTAACGTTCCGTCCGTTGAATACCCCATCAATTAGTGCTAGAACAACACTGTTCCCGAAAATATATTTCATTCGTAAACGGTAGCGAACCGTTTGAATGAGGGTTTGTCAAACCCATATGGCCATATAACATAAGTTCTCGCTTACACCATCTGATGTAACTAATGATAATCGGATTGAGGATTTTCGTTCTAAACTCGTATGTAGAATGTTTGTTTTCCCGTTCTTGTGTTCACTTAGTTCAAAAGAATCGTTTATGTTTTCTCATCCCAAAAGTAAGTTTAAAAGAGTAAAAGTGGGACTATGATCTCACCTTGTATGCACGAACCAAAAAGTACTTCGACAAGTAACGTGTGCAAAGAACAATGCTAGTCTTGACCTAAACAAGTAAGTTATATCAATTAACCGGTTACGACACAAGGTCGGGTGAAATGTGTTCAATTAGTCCTATGGCTCGTTACGACTCGAATAGTATAGCATGTGAATCACGTTGTCAAGTTTCATGCAAGAATCAAGTATAAAAGCATGTTAGAACGATTGTAATAAAGTTTGAGTTGACATTTCAAAACCTTACCATTAGAAAGGAAATCTTATTACGTTTCCAACGATATTTGATTCATCGAAAACGGAGTTACGGTCAAAAAGTTATGGCCAAAACAAGTTTGCTGAAGTTCGGATGAAACAGGCTATTGTCGCGGCGCGACAAATGGCTCCGCGGCGCGACAAATGCCTATGTTGAAGGTCAGAAAGCCTGAAAAACATGTTCTAAAATCACCCTTTGGGCCACGGCGCGACAAATTGCTCCGCGGCGCGACAATGGCCGTGGCCTGGTACCTGGTCAGTCTCAAATGTTCAAGTCTTGGTCAAAACTTCAAACAACCATAAAACGCAAACCGTAAACAACTAGAAGGCGTATCTTATACCGTTGGAAAGCTCTTTTGACAAGGAACACAACTAAACATGTTTCATCAAACAAAAACAACATTTTCCATAACCGATTTCTCGTCAAGTGATCATTTAAAAGTCCATTTTCAAAGTTTCAAGTTCATCAATTGCATTTTAAGTTTCGGGAATCCAATTCACACATGTGATATGCCGTTTTGAAGGTAATGAAGCATAAATCACTACTAAACACTAACAATTAACATTCCATGGCATTTAAGCATCCAAAAGTTCATGTCAAGAACTACCAAACCCTAGTCAAACATCACAAAATCATTAATCGGATTCTTGAAGTTTTCTTAATCAACCTACGCATCAAAACGAAGCTAGTGATACTAGTAACACAATTAAAACATGCACTTTAACAATCTAACAACATTAACTCATCCAAAATCAAGGATTAAGCAAACCCATTTCAAATGTTCAAACTAGTTACTCAAAACAACGAATCGAGCAAACAAAACATATATTCATGTTATACACGAGCCATAGACACTAACTAACACCATTTCAAGTCAAAAACACGAATTTATAGAAATCTAGAGTTTTTAGAAAGTTACCCAAACGAGATGAAGTTGGTATCAAATTGTAGAGGATGAAGAGAGGATTCCAAATATGTAATTTGTTTTGGAGTTTGCTTCCCGATCCGGATTTAGATGATGATTTATGTTTGTGTTCTTGAGAGAAAAAAGAAAGAAAGAAGGAGAAAGAAATGGATGAATGAGGGGTGGAGGTGGTGAGTGGTTGACTAGTCAACTACTAGCCACCTCTTTGGTCAAGTGGCGGAACTAGTCCCTCAAGTTTCAGAGCGGGTGCGGGAATTAACCAAACGAATATTTTTAAAACGCTCGAGTAAACGGGTGATGTTATAAACATATAACGGAGTTTAAATAGTTAAACGGAAAAGTTGACGGAAAAAGGCGGGATGTTACATTACCTACACCTTAAAAGAAATTTCGTCCCGAAATTTAAGTAGGCGTAGTAGTCGTTGTTTCTTCCTCGAGATCTTGCGTTTCCGAATTCACGAATAGATGAGGATACTTCCTTTGCATTTGATCTTGTCTTTCCCAAGTAAACTCGGGTCCTCTTTTGGCATTCCAACGAACCTTAACAATCGGGATTCGGCTTTGTTTCAATGTCTTGACGGAGGTGTCCACAATTTCAACCGGTTCCTCCACAAAATGAAGTTTGTCATCGATAGTAAGTTCTTCGAGAGGGATGACGATATCGGGTTCGGCAAGACACTTTTTCAAGTTAGATACATGGAAGGTAGGATGAACGGAGTTCAATTGAGGCGGAAGATCTAAACGATAAGCAACGGTTCCAATACGCTCCAAGATTTCGAAAGGACCAATATACCGCGGATTTAGCTTCCCGCGTTTCCCAAAACGGATTACACCCTTCCAAGGTGCGACTTTTAACATTACTCTGTCACCGACTTGAAATTCAAGATCGTGGCGTCGTTTGTCGGTATAGCTCTTTTGACGACTTCGGGCCGTCCTAAGCCTATCTCGGATTTGAACGATTTTCTCGGTGGTTTCGTGAATGAGTTCGGGTCCGGTGATTTGCACGTCGCCTACCTCGGCCCAACAAAGAGGTGAACGACATTTGCGGCCATATAGCGCTTCAAAAGGTGCGGCTTTAATACTCGCGTGATAACTATTGTTGTAAGAGAACTCGGCGAGAGGTAAGTGCTTGTCCCAAGCTTTTCCGAAATCAACCACGCAAGCTCGTAACATGTCCTCTAAGGTTTGAATTGTACGTTCGCTTTGTCCATCGGTTTGAGGATGATATGCGGTGCTCATGTCTAAACGCGTTCCCAATGCTTCTTGCAATGTGCGCCAAAATCTAGAAACGAAACGGCCATCTCGGTCGGAGATAATCGATAAAGGTACACCGTGTCGGGCTACGATCTCCTTAATGTAAAGTTGTGCAAGTCTCTCCATTTTGTCCGTTTCTTTCATGGCAAGGAAGTGTGCGGATTTGGTGAGACGGTCAACAATAACCCAAATGGTATCATAACCGCCCGTCGTTTTTGGTAGCTTGGTGATAAAATCCATCGTTATCCTTTCCCACTTCCATTGCGGGATCTCGGGTTGTTGAAGTAGTCCGGACGGTCTTTGGTGTTCGGCTTTGACTTTGGAACATGTCAAACATTTGGAAACATAAGTAGCTACGTCCCTTTTGATGTTCGGCCACCAATATAGTTGTTTAAGGTCGTGGTACATCTTATTGGCACCGGGGTGAATCGAGTATCGTGACTTATGGGCTTCGTCTAAAATAAGGCTTCGTAGGTCCCCATAACTAGGCACCCAAATCCTTCCGGCGTAATATCGGAGTCCGGTCTCCCTAATTTCGAATCGAGAGACGAGAATGTTCAAGAGCTCGTGTGAAAGGTTTTCATCCTTGAGAGCCTCATCTTGGGCTACCCGAATTTGGCTATTAAGGTTTGTGTGGATAGTGATGTTTAAGGCTCGGACACGAAGAGGCACCGCTCTTTCTTTTCGACTTAAAGCATCGGCTACTACATTTGCCTTCCCGGGATGGTAACGAAGCTCGCAATCGTAATCGTTTAAGGTTTCAATCCACCTTCGTTGTCTCATGTTTAGTTGCTTTTGATCGAAAATGTGTTGGAGGCTTTTGTGGTCGGTAAAGATAGTACTCTTGGTTCCATAAAGATAGTGTCTCCACATTTTAAGTGCAAAGACAACGGCTCCGAGTTCGAGATCATGTGTCGTATAGTTTCGTTCATGAATTTTGAGTTGTCGAGAAGCATAAGCAATGACTTTCGTTCGTTGCATCAATACACACCCAAAACCATGTTTCGAGGCATCACAATATACAACAAAGTCATCATTGCCTTCGGGAAGTGACAAGATAGGAGCGGTGGTTAGCTTCGTTTTCAAGATTTGGAATGCGGATTCATGTTCGGTCGCCCAAATGAATTTCTTTCCCTTGTGAGTCAATGCGGTTAGAGGACGTGCAACCAAAGAGAAGTTTTCGATGAATCTACGATAGTACCCGGCGAGACCCAAAAATTGACGAATGTGAGTAGGAGTAGTAGGAGTCTCCCATTTGCTAATGGCTTCGATTTTCGTTGGATCGACTTTAATACCTTGGTCACTTACAACATGACCAAGAAATTGAACTTCCTTTAACCAAAATTCACACTTGGAGAATTTGGCATAGAGTTGTTCTTGTCTTAAAAGTTCAAGCACAAGTCGGAGATGTTGTTCGTGCTCTTCTTCATTTTTAGAATAGATCAATATGTCATCGATGAACACAATAACGAATTTATCGAGATACGGTTTGCACACGCGGTTCATAAGATCCATGAACACCGCCGGTGCGTTAGTGAGACCAAATGGCATGACAAGGAATTCATAACTACCATAACGAGTTCGGAAAGCGGTTTTGGAGACATCTTCCCCTTTAACCCTCAATTGATGATAACCCGAGCGGAGATCGATTTTCGAATATACACAAGACCCTTGTAGTTGATCAAAGAGGTCATCGATGCGAGGAAGAGGGTATCGGTTCTTAACCGTCAATTTATTTAGTTCACGATAATCAATGCACATTCGTAGGGATCCGTCTTTCTTTTTAACAAACAAAATCGGAGCGCCCCAAGGTGAATGGCTAGGTTGGATGAAACCACGATCAAGTAGTTCTTGGATTTGACTTTGCAATTCTTGCATTTCAGATGGAGCGAGTCTATATGGTGCACGCGCTACGGGTGCGGCTCCTGGAATAAGATCGATTTGAAATTCAACCGGTCGATGAGGTGGAAGACCCGGTAATTCGTCGGGAAATACATCGGAATAGTCACTAACAATTGGCACATCATCGATGTGCTTCTCATCGGACTCGACTTTCTTAACGTGAGCAAGGATCGCAAAACAACCCTTACGGAGTAGTTTTCTAACTTTAATACTCGAAACGAGGTTGAGTCCGGTGCAACTCTTATCGCCATAGACGATCAAAGGTTCACCATTCTCGATAGGAATTCGGATTGCGTTAAGATCACAAAGAATGTGAGATTTCGTTTTGACTAACCAATTCATACCGATTATTACATCAAAGCTTCCTAGTTCCATGGGTATCAAGTCAATTTCAAACTCCTTACCCAAAATGTTCAAAGTACACCCCCGGTAATATGTGTCGGCACTTAAGAGTTTTCCGTCGGCCACTTCGATGGAATAAGTAGTATCTAAAGGGTGTGGTGGAGTGCAAAGGGTAGGAGCTAAAGTCTTGGACACAAAACATTTATCGGCACCCGAATCGAATAAGCAAGTAACATAAGAGTTGTTGAGAAGAAACGTACCCGTGACTAGTTCGTTGTCATCTCGGGCTTCCTCGGTGTTGATGTTAAAGGCTCGGCCTCGGTTGTTGGGGTTGGCTTTCTTTTTCGGGCATTCGTTCTTATAATGGCCCGTTTGGCCACATTCATAACAAGTGACCGTCCTTGGAGGATTGGGCCCCTTTCGAGCGACGGGGGCGGTGCTTGTGCAATTGTTGGCCCTATGACCAACTCCTTGGCAACGGTGACAAATTAGCTTGTTACATTCGCCGTAATGATGTTTGTGGCACTTGTTGCACAAAGGTAAGTTTCCGACATAACCCTTCTTGCCGTCGTTGTTGAAGGGCTTTTTGGTGAAGGTGTTGTTGTTGTAGTTAGTTGATGGAGTGGCTTCCCATTTCCTTTTGTTGCCACCCGACTTGTCCTCGGCCTTAGGAGCCGGCGCTACGATTTCGTCAACCGTTTCAATTAGTTGGCGAGCCATGTTCATAGCGGCTTGATGAGTAGTGGGTTTGGATGACATCACCCCTTGTTTGATGCTTTTTGGAAGACCGAGCATGTAGAGCTCAATCCTTTGAGATTCGGGGTTAACAAGATTAGGACACATCAAGGATAGTTCGGCGAAGCGTTGATTATAAGCTTTAAGATCGTTTCCGACCGCTTTCAAAGCTCTTAGTTCTTCTTCAAGCTTTCGGGTTTCTTCGCGCGGAAAATATTCGACAATCATCTTTTCCTTCAAATCGGTCCAAGAGAGGGCATGAGCTTCATCGGTACCCACCGATTGAACATAGGTGTTCCACCAAGTGAGAGCAACACCGGAGAACGTGTGGGTGGAGTATTTGACCTTGTCTTGATCACGACAACCGCTTATGCTAAAGACGGCCTCGGTTTGTTCAAACCAACGCGTAAGCACAACCGGTCCACCGGTTCCATCATAAGTGTGAGGTTTGCACCCCATGAAAGCTTTGTAGGAGCATCCCTCGTTTGAGTTACCGGCCCCATTGTTGTTGTTGTTGTTGTGGTTGTGGTTATTGTTATTGTTGTTGGAAGAGTGGCCGGCCATGGCCGCATCTACGGCGGTAGCTATCATCCGTTCGAGAGCTTGTTCGGGAGTTTCATTGCGGCGTACACGACGAGGAGCCATTGTTCCTTCAAAACAAAAGAATACCGTTGGTTAGTACTCTAAATGATACTAACCGTGATATGGGATAAAGATAGAGAAAAAAAATTATCCTTGACCCGCCTTAAATTCTTTATGTCATAATGTCGGTATGTTCATATGAGTCACCGTAATATAATTTCCGGGAATTATATTACCCTAATTCATATGTGCATTCGACATTACATCATATAGTCAAGGTGGCGTGTCAATTAAATTATACAACGCAAGATTTAGATAGGATAAGAGTAGATATGAGTAAGAGAGTTCGAGTATAAATGCACAAATAGTCAAGTAATTCCTACGTCAAGTCTATATGCCGGTTGTAGTCTAGACTCACCAATGTACCCTAAGACTCGGGGTTGACACCAATGAACTCTAAATCCCTACAACCAAAGCTCTGATACCACTTGTAGCGACCCCGACAAATCGTCAAATGACGGCGTCATCTACGTATGGTCCCATTACATGGTCGTAAGTCTTTATAACAACGTTTGACCGAAAAGTATGTCGCATTCATTTCATAAATAAGGGTGTTTCAAAGTTTACAAAAGTGGTTCCCATAACAAGTACATAACAATGTTTAAAGTTTGTATGAAACACGTGCGACACGATTAAAAGTAGTCGAAAAGACGCTCCACGTATGCAAGTATACTCGACATCCAATGCAAGTATCAAATAGTATGAGCGGAAGCATGTATCACCTAAGTTCAAGGACCTGAGAAAAACATAGAGAATCTGTCAACGAAAACGTTGGTGAAATCATAGGTTTAAGTAAGTAAATGAGTAATAGTAAGTTGAACCACAAGATTTGTAACATCGATAAAGCCATAGTACATTCTAAAAGTTAATATTCACGAGCACCCAATTATCAAAGCTTAACGTTCCGTCCGTTGAATACCCCATCAATTAGTGCTAGAACAACACTGTTCCCGAAAATATATTTCATTCGTAAACGGTAGCGAACCGTTTGAATGAGGGTTTGTCAAACCCATATGGCCATATAACATAAGTTCTCGCTTACACCATCTGATGTAACTAATGATAATCGGATTGAGGATTTTCGTTCTAAACTCGTATGTAGAATGTTTGTTTTCCCGTTCTTGTGTTCACTTAGTTCAAAAGAATCGTTTATGTTTTCTCATCCCAAAAGTAAGTCTAAAAGAGTAAAAGTGGGACTATGATCTCACCTTGTATGCACGAACCAAAAAGTACTTCGACAAGTAACGTGTGCAAAGAACAATGCTAGTCTTGACCTAAACAAGTAAGTTATATCAATTAACCGGTTACGACACAAGGTCGGGTGAAATGTGTTCAATTAGTCCTATGGCTCGTTACGACTCGAATAGTATAGCATGTGAATCACGTTGTCAAGTTTCATGCAAGAATCAAGTATAAAAGCATGTTAGAACGATTGTAATAAAGTTTGAGTTGACATTTCAAAACCTTACCATTAGAAAGGAAATCTTATTACGTTTCCAACGATATTTGATTCATCGAAAACGGAGTTACGGTCAAAAAGTTATGGCCAAAACAAGTTTGCTGAAGTTCGGATGAAACAGGCTATTGTCGCGGCGCGACAAATGGCTCCGCGGCGCGACAAATGCCTATGTTGAAGGTCAGAAAGCCTGAAAAACATGTTCTAAAATCACCCTTTGGGCCACGGCGCGACAAATTGCTCCGCGGCGCGACAATGGCCGTGGCCTGGTACCTGGTCAGTCTCAAATGTTCAAGTCTTGGTCAAAACTTCAAACAACCATAAAACGCAAACCGTAAACAACTAGAAGGCGTATCTTATACCGTTGGAAAGCTCTTTTGACAAGGAACACAACTAAACATGTTTCATCAAACAAAAACAACATTTTCCATAACCGATTTCTCGTCAAGTGATCATTTAAAAGTCCATTTTCAAAGTTTCAAGTTCATCAATTGCATTTTAAGTTTCGGGAATCCAATTCACACATGTGATATGCCGTTTTGAAGGTAATGAAGCATAAATCACTACTAAACACTAACAATTAACATTCCATGGCATTTAAGCATCCAAAAGTTCATGTCAAGAACTACCAAACCCTAGTCAAACATCACAAAATCATTAATCGGATTCTTGAAGTTTTCTTAATCAACCTACGCATCAAAACGAAGCTAGTGATACTAGTAACACAATTAAAACATGCACTTTAACAATCTAACAACATTAACTCATCCAAAATCAAGGATTAAGCAAACCCATTTCAAATGTTCAAACTAGTTACTCAAAACAACGAATCGAGCAAACAAAACATATATTCATGTTATACACGAGCCATAGACACTAACTAACACCATTTCAAGTCAAAAACACGAATTTATAGAAATCTAGAGTTTTTAGAAAGTTACCCAAACGAGATGAAGTTGGTATCAAATTGTAGAGGATGAAGAGAGGATTCCAAATATGTAATTTGTTTTGGAGTTTGCTTCCCGATCCGGATTTAGATGATGATTTATGTTTGTGTTCTTGAGAGAAAAAAGAAAGAAAGAAGGAGAAAGAAATGGATGAATGAGGGGTGGAGGTGGTGAGTGGTTGACTAGTCAACTACTAGCCACCTCTTTGGTCAAGTGGCGGAACTAGTCCCTCAAGTTTCAGAGCGGGTGCGGGAATTAACCAAACGAATATTTTTAAAACGCTCGAGTAAACGGGTGATGTTATAAACATATAACGGAGTTTAAATAGTTAAACGGAAAAGTTGACGGAAAAAGGCGGGATGTTACAATTAGCAATATAAAGACACAGTATAATTAAGAATAGTATCCCTCCAAGGCAATAGTAGAAGTAAACAGATTTTCTGGTGGAAGATTTAAAAGAAGGATGACAGATACATAGATAGGAAAATATCAAGAATCAGAACAGGATGGAGCATTTCCCCAATATTTTAGAAATAGGAATAGAGGAAGAAAGTATAGGAATGGTGAAAGTAATGGAACGGAAGAAGTTCATTTATAGTGAAAATACCAGAAGAAGAAATCAAGGCATATTTTCGAATTAATTATAGAGATCTTAATCTCCTTATTCGCCGAAGAATAAAATCTTTTAGATTTCGAAGATTTTCTTTAAATCCCTTGAATTCTGAAATTCAAACCTGACTCTGTCAAGAGTTAAGATGAATCTTTACTTTCTATTTCACTCTTTGGTGATAGCTTCATTCGTACGCTGCGATTAATCGAATTATTTTATTCAGGTTGCACCTGTGATAAAATTCTATTTATCAACTCATATTTGCCATGAAAACATTTTTATTGTTAGCCATGACAACCTCACTCAAATTTCGGGACGAAATTTCTTTAACGGGTAGGTACTGTAGTGACCCGAGAATTTCCGACCAAATTTAAACTTAATTTTTATTTAATTCCGACACGATAAGCAATGTATGTAATGATAAGTCTCAAGAACTTTATAACTATTTTCATGAATACATTCGACCTTTGACTAATCCCGACGATTCACGAACAATTGCATGTAAATAAATATGTAAATAAATATAGATATGTATAAATATAAACATAAATGTATACATAATAATTTGAGATAAAAAGAATACACCTTAATCAATTAAATTAGAAATATAAAATAAGTGTACATAACTAATAATATGTAATGACAACATATTAAATGTAATTGTTATGTTATTATCATTATTATTCTTATTATTGTTATAAATATTAATATAAGTTATTTGTATTATTAATATTATTATAACATATAATATACAAATATGAAGTTAATACATGTAATTTATTATTGTTAATATTATTGTTATTAATATCATTATCACTTTTATCATTATTAATATTAATATGAGTATTATTAAAAATTGTATCATTAATAATATTAGTATTTCTATTATTATAATTATTAGTATTTTAATTATTATTAATCAGAATTATTATTAATAACTAGTATTAATATATTACTAATATATTTATTTATTCATTAATATACATATAAAAAAATATATAATAATAATAATAATAATAATAATAATAATAATAATAATAAGGAGCAGGTATGAAAATCGTTTCATGTTACTCTCGTACTGTGTCAAATTAGTTTTGTGTCTTTAAAATTGGTTACAAGATCAAAATTTATCACAAGTAGAATCAATTTCAGTACAATCCAATATCTAGTTCTTATTTATTTATTTTTTTTCTTTCTCTTTATCTTCTGTATTTGATACAACCTGTCGACACCCTCAATTCTTTATGGCAATCGTCCAAACTACCTTATTGACTAAATTCATTCACTTTTCCCTCAACATTTTCAACTGTAACTACAACTGCTCTTACCAATTGAATTAAACAGAGAGATTAAAAAGAAAAATAGGTACGTACCCCTGTTCTTGATTTAATTTTATCAAAAGTTTGATTTGAATGAATTTTCAAAAACTAAAAATACAGTTGTGATCTAAATCAAGTCTTTATACTATCAGCAAAGTTTTATGTTCCAATTCTTTCTATTGAGTATGAATTTGTGAGTCAAAGTTTGTAATTAAAAAGTCAACAGTTTTGTTCATCAAGAAATTCATAATGGTTTTGATGCTTTTGGATTAATGAATGATTTAAAAAGTTTCCAGGGATGATTTACTATCTATTTCATGTTGAAATTTTTATCTAAAACGATTCAAACATTGAATTTTGATTTTGAGTTCATGTTCATGAACTTTAAAAAAGCAATTGATCAGATATGAATAAGATTTAAAAATCTAAAAATGCTGTTAGGTTAGAATTCATTTAGTCAATCTTTCTGTAAATTATCATCTTCCAATTCTTCAAAACAAAGAAGAATTTCGAAGTCAAAATTTTTGTAATAAAAAGTCAAACTTGATTCTTCAACCAAATTCAAGTTATATGTTACGAATCAAGTTAAATTGATTATTTTTCGAGTTTATTGGAAGTATTTGTAATCCATTTCGTGTTATAACAAGTGAGTAAAACGTGTTACATTTTAAAATCAAATAAATTTTTTTTTTTCAGCGAAGCACAGCAGCGAGCTGTTTCTATTTTTTTTTTTTTTTGCCTTTCTTTACTAGTTTAATGTTGGATAGAAGTCCTCAGTTAAAAATCCTTTTGATTATTATTATGATTTTGCTTTAGTTTGATTTTGGATCATCGTGAATGTAGAAGATGAATTAGACAGAAGGAGTTACTAGTTAAATAATTTTGAATTGCTTTATAAATCAGGAAATGGGGCAGCAGCCCAATGGTTCAAGGTGTTTGTGTGTTTTCGAGAGGTCGTGGGTTCGATCCCGGGTGGTGGCAATATATTTATTTTTTTGGGACTCTTTCTTTGTGAGGTAGTCCTCCTTTAATTATTATTATTATTATTAATATTATTATTATTATTAAATGTTGTTATTGTTATTATGATGTTAATATTAATAAAATGACTACTATCATTATTATTTTTAGTTATTATTAAGTAGTACATTCAAGTATTATTAGTATTATTAGTATTATTTTCATATGTATCAATATCGGTATCACTTTATAGGTATTAATATTATTGCTATTATTATTAAGACTAGTAACTAGTAATAACTTTAAGCAGTAGTTGTATTAATATATTTTGTATGAATAAAAGGATTAGTATTAAAGCCATTACTATTATATCATTATTCAAAATATTACTAACATTATTACTATCATTATTATTGTTAATAATAATATTAGTATCATTATTATTGAAAATTATCATTTATCAATTGTGTTATTAGTAAGATTATTGTTATTATTACCATTAGTATAAGTATTACCATTTAAAAATTTTAGTATTATCATTATGTATTATTAGAATGAGAACAAATCATTATACGTATTATTAATATTATCATGAGCAACATAACTACTATAGAACTATTAAGACTATTAATCTAACTAGTAATAGCAGCAAAAGTATTATTTTATTATTAAAATTATTATCATTGATATCTATATTATTATTAGTATTACTGTTATTAGTAGTATCGTTAAGTTAACAAACAAAGGATATTTATTAAATAAATATAAATATATAAATATACAGACATTCATATTTAATACAAAACTTAACTATATAAATATGATTATTTTACTTATTATATGTATATAAAATGACATATATAGGCTATTAACATAAAAATGATACAACTAATAAATAATATATATATATATATATATATATATATATATATATATATATATATATATACATATATATATATATATATATATACATATATATATATATATATATATACATATATATATATATATATATATATATATATATATATATATATATATATTTGTTCGGTTACAATTACATATATTAATATATATACCAATGATATAGGTTCGTGAATCCAAGGCCAGCCCTGCATTGTTCAGTTGTTCAATATAGTCATATGTATTTTTACTACAAAATACATTAGGTGAGTTTCATTTGCCTTTTTACCCTTTATATTTTTGGGCTGAGAATACATGCGCAATTTTTATAAATGCTTTACGAAATAGACACAAGTAAATCAAAACTACATTCTATGGTTGGATTATCTAATTGAATATGCCCTTTTTATTAAGTCTGGTAATCTAAGAATTAGGGAACAGACACCCTAATTGACGCAAACTCTAAAGATAGATCTATCGGGCCCAACAAGCCCCATCCAAAGTACCGGATGCTTTAGTACTTTGAAATTTATATCATGTCCGAAGGAGGATCCCGGAATGATGGGGATATTCTTATATGCATATTGTGAATGTCGGTTACCAGGTGTTCAATCCATATGAATGATATTTTGTCTCTATGCAGGGGACGTATATTTATGAGAACTGAAAAATGAAAATCTTGTGGTCTATTAAAATGATGGAAATGATTATTTATGTTAAACTAATGAACTCACCAACCTTTTGGTTGACACTTTAAAGCATGTTTATTCTCAGGTATGAAAGAAATCTTCCGCTGTGCATTAGCTCATATTAGAGACATTACTTGGAGTCATTCATGGCATATTTCAAAAAACGTTGCATTCGAGTCGTTTAGTTCATCAAGATTATTATTAAGTCAATTATAGTTAGATGTATTATGAAATGGTATGCATGCCGTCAACTTTCGATGTAATGAAAGATTGTCTTTTCAAAAACGAATGCAATGTTTGTAAATGTATCATATAGAGGTCAAGTACCTCGCGATGTAATCAACTGTTGTGAATCGTTTATAATCGATATGGCCTTCGTCCGGATGGATTAGGACGGGTCATCACAATACTAACGATAATTTTAATAATAATAGTAATGATAAAAATAATAAGAACGATAATTTTATCTAAATCAATATCTTATAATATTTTAATTTCATCATGATACTCTTACCCATTATTTCCTAATCGTTTCGTTTAATAGCTTTTAATCGTATTTTATATCGTGTTCGTAATAATGATAATAATAGTAATCAAAATAATTTGGTGTTACAAATATTTGTTTTAATTACACTAATATTAATAATGATAGTTACTATAACATTATTAACGATAATACTAATAATTATCTTAATGATAATATAGTAATAATAATAATAACAATAACAATAACCATTTTTAAATAATGATATATATATTAATAATGATAATAATAATAATAATACCAATAATAATAATAATAATAATAATAATAATAATAATTGGATAATAATAATAATACTAATTATAACTTTAACGATAATAACGATAGTAACAATAATAAAAAATAACAATTTTTAATGATAAATCCTTTTATTGATAAAGATAATAATAATAATAATAATAATAATAATAATAAGATAAAACTAGAATGACGATAATAACGACGATAATAATGATCATTTTTAATAATAATACAAAAATTCGATGGACTATAACTTCAAATCCGTTCATCGAAATCATTAGATATCTAAATGAAAAGTTCTTAATTTTTCGCTAGCTTTCCAACGACATGCATATCTTATACCTTATCTCAGTCACATATATAACTAATTCAGGATTCAACATAACCTAACTAAAGGCAATATCAAAAGTACAAACATGCATAATCCTATATACTCGAGCACTAGTCAGGGATACACTATTAGTATGTAAAAGTTAAATTATGAGTACTCACGTATCAATATTGAGATTCAATATTGCAGGAAAGGTACGTAGACGCAACGGAGATGATAAACACTATATTGATCTCACGAGCATACCCATGAACCATACCCAATCACCTCCATAGCTATAACCCATAATTTCCTTAATCCAATCCCACTCGAAAAACAATTTTGAAATCACTCGGACAGCACTCTGACGTAATATTTTATGTATACTAATAATATCTTGAAATAATACGGAGTAAATATATATATGTAAATCGATTGAGAGAGTTTAGAGAAAAATATTTTCAAGTTTCTTATGAAATAATGAAACCTATTGAATTCTATTTATAATAGATTTTTGAATTATTAAAGTGAATTATTAAAGTATGAATTATTAAAGTGAATTATTAAAGTATGAATTATTAAAGTGAATTATTAAAGTATGAATTATTAAAGTGAATTATTAAAGTATGAATTACTAAAGTGAATTATTAAAGTTAAAGTAAAGTAAAAATAAAGTAAAGGTAAAGTTTAAGTATAGTAAAAGTATAAAACTATGTACGCATAATACGCGTATAAATATATATAATATTAATTTAAATCGTTATATATATTTAATAAAATAAAATATAAATATCGTTATCTTTATCATACTGGTTAAGTAATGAGTTGTCAAAAGTGGTTCTAGATATTTATAAAAGTTGTATACGTTTTAATAATAAAGTTCTTTTTAAACTGAAAACGTTTTTGTACGTTTGAAACTAAATCAAATAAATATAAAAATTTTGTTTTCCAAAACCAAATATATTTTTAAGAATCATTTTGTTTAAAGGTTAAAATAATGGAAATCGTTATATCATAAAATGTTTTAGATAAGTAGAATCATATATATTCATAATAGGTTTCAAGTTTTTAAATTACAGTTTGTTGGTGAAGCATGGGATAAAGTTCAAAGGTTAAATAAACGTATGAAATCATCTTAATGAAAAATGTCGAGTTACATAACTTGTCGATATCCAACATCTAAGTTATTTACACTTCACGTTCTTACTTATAAACCACTTTACCATTTTCCGAATGTTGTCAAAAAGAATAGATTTCTTAAATCACAGTGAATCTCATAACATAGACCCGTAATCATATCATAATGTATCTGATAAATCAATCATTTGATATTATCTTCTAATTCCATCGATAAACATATTGAAACAAATACGTTCATGTAAAGTATTATACGTTTAATACTTTATTAATATTCTCAAGTTATAATATATATATATACATATATATACATATTTATTTATATATAACGATTCGTGAATCGTCAGAATTTGGTCGAGGTTATAATGAATGTATGAACACAATTTAAAATTCTTGAGATTTAACTTAACAAACTTTGCTTATCGTGTCGGAATAATATAAAGATAAAGTTTAAATTTGGTTGGAAATTTCCGGGTTGTCACAGTACCTACCCGTTAAAGAAATTTCGTCCCGAAATTTGAGTGGAAAGGTCGTGAATGATAATAAGTATGTTTTCATGATGCATACAGGCTGAAAATTAGAGTTTTATCATCAGCAAATAATTTGGATAAACAATCCATTTATATGAAGAGTACGAATGAAACTAACATAGAAGAATGAAATGAGTAAGTGTAGATTCAACTTATCATTTGACGTAGATATGATTGATTTCCAGATTTCAAGGGATTTGAAGAAAATCTTTGTAATAAGATTTGATTCTCCGGTAACAAAAGGAATTAGGATCTGCTTTAAATGCGATCGTCCATTTTAATTCTTCTGTTGGAGATTTTCTTATAAATTCACCTCCTTCGTTTTCTTACAACTCACACCTTCTGTTGATGCATTTTATGCAAGTCCCTAGACATCTACCCACGTCCATTGCAGGTACAACAGTTTACAAGCCACCATGATCGTTCGTTATTATCCTATCCATGTTTGTATGTGGTTACAGCAACTGCAGGAACGAGATTTAGATGTTTGACTATGTTAGACTTAGTCAAACGTCCGAGTGAAGCCTCACTCATACGGCTGACAGGCTTATACGCACGGTTGATGTTGAGCTAAGTCACAATTACAACCTAAATGAGAAGACACGAGTGAGTGATCACCCGTACGGCTGATGAAGCCAACTCGTATGTGTGATGGATGAATCGTACGGGTGAGTCAACAGCAGGGGTATATAAAGTCTTAAGTTCTTCATTTTAGGTTAAGAATCTCATTTGTTACACACACTCAGATCTGGTGAGCTCCTCCGATTCTCTCTCAACCCAAATCACCCAGGTGTGAATAATAGCTCTAGGTGTTGATCTAATCACACTTGATTTAGTTGTGGTATGACTAAATTAATCCCAAAAAGTTTAACCTATTCACTAGAGGGTTTGATTCACTTATTCCGTCATTGCGTGAGTTAAATCTGTTGATTTCTATGTTCCTAGTCATGTTTCATCACCTTCTATTCTTTCCCCCTCAACTCATATTTTAAAGTATTCATCAATATGCTCCATCCAGTCTTGATTCTCGATATACTTATAACTTTCATATCGGTCATTCTTCTTTTTCATCTACCGCCGGAAGAATCTATTTACTTCTACTATACTCTTGGGTTTATAGTGTTTCTAGTTCTCCTGTGTCTTTATATTGCTATATGCATCGATATATATGGTTTATAATTTTTGGTTTGTCGTTGGGCTTTATATCTTCCCTTATATTTCAAAGTCTCTGTTTCTATCTTCTATAATCATTGTCATCCACAGTTAATGCTCTCTTTTATTTGCTGCAATTTATACCCCAATTTCTATTTCGGAGTTTTGTCCTTTCGTTTCTTCTTCTTGCGATTAAGCACCGCTTGTAATGGTCCAGAATTCACAGATATGAATTTCGGAATGAACATTGTTAATGTTCTAGGAAGGAAATTGTGATGGCACGATCTTGACTTGTCAAATTACTAGAATACCTTGGAAAAGGCCGAATCATCAAGAAATATTTTCTTGATATTTTAGAGGTTAAATAGAATACAAGAGTCGTATAACATGGCACATGATGATGTTATGATCTGTGAATCATCACGTTCCATTTAGAAACTCAGCATGAATTACTGTAATATAATCACGTTGATCAAGTGTCATTATATTATACTAACTCATGCTTCAGTTTCCAATACTATTTCAAAAACATTCATATTTTAAACTCAAAGGTTTACAGAGTATAGGAACTAAACAGTTTCCTTTTTGATGTAATACAGATAGCGCAAAGAGATAAATGATTCCAGATAAGAATAGTTATGGAAATATCTTCAGAAATATGGAGGATATTTATAATGAAAGATACGATGATATCTTAGAATTTCTAATATCAGAGGATGATGAAGAATATTGTCTGTAAGGGTTTAGTGTCAGGAGCAAGGTATTCGTTAATGACTTCAGCAGACACTGAATCATTTGGATTCTTTGAAGGCAGGTTCAGTCTTTGTGATTTGTCCACAGCCTCCTTCATACTTTGCTGAAGGGACCCGTTCATATACATTATAAACGATTCACAATAGTTGATTACATTGCGAGGTATTTGACCTCTATATGATACATTTTACAAACATTGCATTCGTTTTTAAAAGACAAACTTTCTTTACATCGAAAATTGACAGGCATGCATACCATTTCATAATATCCACTATCCAACTATAAATTGATTTAATAATAATCTTTGATGAACTCAATGACTCGAATGCAACGTTCTTCGAAATATGCTATGAAAGACTCCAAGTAATATCTTTAAAATGAGCAAATGCACAGCGGAAGATTTCTTTAACACCTGAGAATAAACATGCTTTAAAGTGTTAACCAAAAGGTTGGTGAGTTCATTAGTTTATCATAATCATTTATTTCCATCATTTTAATAGACCACAAGAATTTCATTTCGAGTTCTCATAAATATACGTCCCATGCATAGAGATAAAAATAATCATTCATATGGTGAACACCTGGTAACCGACATTAACTAGATACATATAAGAATATCCCCTATCATTCCGGGATCCTCCTTCGGACATGATATAAATTTCGAAGTACTAAAGCATCCGGTACTTTGGATGGGGTTTGTTAGGCCCAATAGATCTATCTTTAGAATTCGCGTCAATTAGGGTGTCTGTTCCCTAATTCTTAGATTACCAGACTTTAATAAAAAGGGGCATATTCGATTTCGATAATTCAACCATAGAATGTAGTTTCAATTACTTGTGTCTATTTCGTCAAACATTTATAAAAGCGCATGTATTCTCAGTCCCAAAAATATAAAGGGTAAAAAGGTAAATGAAACTCACCATACTGTATTTCGTAGTAAAAATACATATAACGTCATTGAACAAGTGCAAGGTTGGCCTCGGATTCACGAACCTAAATTAATTATATATATTTATGTGTTGGTCAATATTTGTCTAACAAATTAGGTCAAGTCATAGTGTACCACAATCCTAATGCTCGAGACTAATATGCAAAAGTCAACAAAAGTAAATTTGACTCAAAATAATTTCTAAAAATCTATACATGATTAATATATAGTTTAAATATAGTCGTTTTATATTTTTAAATATTTTTAAAAGATTTATTAGAGTAAATAATATAATTTATTTATTAATAAACAAAATTTTATATTAAATTTATATAATAAAATATACTTTTATATATATTAAGTAATAAAATTTATAGGGTTAATATAATATCATAAAGATAATATGATAGGTATTATTAAAGTAAATTATTACACGTAGTAAAATATGTTTGTATCACATATTTATTTGATAAAATAATATCTATAATGATAGTAAGTAAAAGTTGTATTATTTTGTAATAATAATTATTATTATAAAATATCAATATTTATAATTACTAAGATGACATTATGATAAAACGATAATTCTAATTATGATAACTTTAAAATTTACGATAATTTTTAATATTATCTTTAAAATAATAATTCTATTTAAAATAATAATAATGATATTTTATAGTAACAATGACATTTCTATTAAAATGATAATTTTTGTTAAAATGATAGTTTTAATACTAATGATACTTTTAATAATAATAGTAATGATAAAAATAATAAGAACGATAATTTTATCTAAATCAATATCTTATAATATTTTAATTTCATCATGATACACTTACTCATTATTTCCTAATCGTTTCGTTTAATAGCTTTTAATCGTCTTTTATATCGTGTTCATAATAATGATAATAATAGTAATCAAAATAATTAGGTGTTACAAATATTTGTTTTAATTACACTAATATTAATAATGATAGTTACTATAACATTATTAACGATAATACTAATAATTATCTTAATGATAATATAGTAATAATAATAATAACAATAACAATAACCATTTTTAAATAATGATATATATATTAATAATGATAATAATAATACTAATAATAATAATAATAATAATAATAATAATAATAATAATAATAATAATAATAATAATAATTGGATAATAATAATAATACTAATTATAACTTTAACGATAATAACGATAGTAATAATAAAAAAAACTAACAATTTTTAATGATAAATCCCTTTTATTGATAAAGATAATAATAATGATAATAATAAGATAAAACTAGAACGACGATAAAAACGACGGTAATAATAATCATTTTTAATAAAAATATATAAAATTCAATTGATTATAACTTCTAATCCGTTCATCGAAACCATTCGATATCTAAAGGAAAAGTTCTTAATTTTTCGCTAGCTTTTCAAGGACATGCATATCTTATACCTTATCTCAACCGCAAGTGTAACTAATTCAAGATTCAACCTAACCTGTCTAAGGGCAATATCAAAAGTACAAGCATGCATAATCCTAAATACTCGAGCACTAGTCAGGGATACACTATTAGTATGTAAAAGTTAAATTATGAGTACTCACGTATCAATATTGAGATTCAATATTGCAGGAAAGGTACGTAGACGCAACGGAAATGATAAACACTATGTTGACCTCACGAGCATACCCATGAACCATACTCAATCACCTCCATAGCTATAACCCATAATTTCCTTAATCCTATCCTACTCGAAAAACAATTTCGAAATCACTCGGACAGCACTCCGTCGTAATATTTTATGTATACTAATAATATCTTGAAATAATACGGAGTAAATATATATATATATGTAAATCTATTGAGAGAGTTTAGAGAAAAATATTTTCAAGTTTCTATGAAATAATAAAACCTATTGAATTCTATTTATAATAGATTTTTTAATTATTAAAGTGAATTATTAAAGTATGAATTATTAAAGTGAATTATTAAAGTATGAATTATTAAAGTGAATTATTAAAGTATGAATTATTAAAGTGAATTATTAAAGTATGAATTATTAAAGTGAATTATTAAAGTATGAATTATTAAAGTGAATTATTAAAGTTAAAGTAAAGTAAAAATAAAGTAAAGGTAAAGTTTAATTATAGTAAAAGTATAAAACTATGTACGTATAATACACGTATAAATATATGTAATATTAATTTAAATCGTTATATATATTTAATAAAATAAAATATAAATATCGTTATCTTTATCATACTAGTTAAGTAATGAGTTGTCAAAAGTGGTTCTAGATATTTATAAAAGTTATATACGTTTTAATAATAAAGTTCTTTTTAAACTGAAAACGTTTTTGTACGTTTGAAACTAAATAGATCAATCGAGTCATTATGAGATTCAATCTTCCACTATCCTTTGTCTAGTTCTCAATGATTGACAATTTGTTCTTATTTATAAAATCACTTTACCATTTTTCGAATATTGTTAAAATGGAAAGATTTCTCAAATCAACGTGGGCCTTTCAACAGAGACTTGTAATCATAATTCAATATATCTCATAATTCAATCATTTGATCTTATCTTCTAATTTCATTGATAAACATTTTGAAACAAATACAATCATATAAAGTATTTAATCTAATATTTTGTTTACGTTTCAAGTTATAATATATATACACATATACATATATAATCATATTCGTTTAATGGTTCATGAATCGTTGGAACTTGGTCGAGGTTGAATGAATGTATGAACATAGTTTAAAATTCTTAAAATTTAACTTAACAAATATTGCTTATCGTGTCGGAAACATATAAAGATTAAAGTTTAAATTTGGTTGGAAATTTCCGGGTTATCACATTTGCTCAATCCGTTTTCCAGTTCCAAAACTTCTCTATTTCTGAGCTTTGTTAATACACTAATCTTTATCATCAAACTTTTTACTGCTAAGGTCGTTTATAGTTTTTGTTGCTTCATCGGCATTTCGAGAACTAGTTCGCGGTTCAGAGTGTTTTTCAGAAACTTCACATTCGAAGTATGTAAGCCTTGGAAATAGACGTTATGTATAACTGTTGGCGTCAACATGCTGTGAGATTTCACAATACTGATTGCTAATTCCCAATGATTCGTATGGCAATTCTCTTTATAAGAGGCAGATGAGTAAATGATGAGGTTTCGATAAATATAAAGATTCTTCGGAATGCCCAAGATCAGTGAAGTTGTTGGTAAGTTTATTGCTAATGTGGTGGAATATGAAAGGTTCTCCGGTAACAAAAGGGTAATCACATATATCAAAATTATGATAAGGCTACTCCGAATGAAAAAATTGAAGTTGTCTTGTTGGAGCTGTGATATAATTTGCTACTTTGCAAAGGAATTGCAAGGTTATTTTGGCTAATAAATGCCAAAAGATCTGACACATATATGTGTTGAATTATGACTTTGGTTTCGAGAGCTTTTTAAGTACATAACTGTGGGTAATATGTGGTTGGATCATCATCTCGATTGCTCATTATTTGAAGTGTCTTCAGAGATTTTCGAAGGGTTTGAACACAGATTGTAATCGTTTGTATACATTTGATGTTCTAACACACTTTTGAAGTCAAAGTATAGCTTTGAAAGATGTAGGAATCTAAAAGTGATGGTACCGGTTATATCTCGAATTGAATTCTGAGATTTTAAAATCAGAATATGTAATTGGGTTTGAATGAGTATGGTTGTTTTGATTTCTATGAAAGAATGTATATTATTGTGAAAGTAGGAAGTATAATTGATAATTTGCTTAATCTGATTCGAAGAATGTAACATATTAATTGTGAATTTATATATATCTCTCGGGTATTACCTACCCGTTAAAAAATTTTCACAATTAATATTTTGTACATAAGAATTTTATTACAGTCTTTATGAAAATATATATGTATATATTCTCCTCAGATGTAACATAGATTTTAATGAGTTAATACTAAATTAAACTCATTCGATTTACGGTTGGAACTAGAATTGAATAATTCCTTGAAGGCTTTAGAGGTTACATAAGTATTTCTTCAATAATATTGAAATTATGAATCAATACTTCGTTATTTGTTGAGATGTGATGTTGGTTTTCGTTAAATTCTTGTGAACTTCGCAAAGTACGAATGATGTTATCTGAAAAGTTTCGGTTACATCAATGATGAAGTGTAAAATCAAATATATACTTGATTTATTAGGAATTGGAACTTGTTGAATTGAGACAGAGATTGTAGTTAACGGTGATTAAGTTACGGGCGAGGGACATACATTATTGCATATTTGTAATAAGAATTAACCGAGTAGTTAAGATTCACACACAATAGCTTAGCACGGAAAGATTTATTTTTTTATTTCAAAATATATATATATATATATATAAAATATATATATAATTTCTTCAGAGGGAATGAGTTAATTCTTCATAACTTGTTGATACAATATACACGTTATTGATTCGTAATGATGTCCACAGTGATTCTTGAACTGACGGAGTTTGTGATGTTATAGGTGTTGTTGATTCTGATGTTGACTGTACTGACGATGCTGGTGACGTTGACGGTACTGTTGATGCTGTTGGTAAAACAAGTTTAACTTGTTAATCACACACCATTTTTGTCAGGGTTTCTACTCTTCCTTCTATCATTTTGGTTCGCTTAACTGATTTATGGTTAGGGTTAGATTAGATAATTGATCATATACATAGCATTGTATATGTATACTTTGTTTGCTACATGCCAAAAGCAGAATTGCGCGGACTTTAAAGTCAAGATATGCAATATTCGCTGAAAATAAGAATAGCAGCTATATATCCGCACAAATAAAGGACTGCGGTTATGTATTCGCTGAAATGCCAAACTGCGGTTTGATCCGCTGACTTTCCGCGGAGAGCCGAGCATCTCGTAGACCTCGGATATCACGGATACTATAAAATAGGGAGCTTGGCCTCTCATTTATGGGTTGTTGATTCTCTGCCATTTGCCTAAGCCTTTGTAGATTTGACTTGTGACTTTTCCCAAGGACTTCTTACATTGAGTTAAGGTGAATCATGCTAATCGAAAACGAAGACCGGGTCAGGATGGTTGATCACTTGATAGTTAAAGTGAAAAACGATCATCGGGGCCCAAAATAATCATCGAACATCCCATCCTCCATTAAAATCTTATTGCACTCAAACCGTAATTAAGCAACATCATTAATTAAGGATTGATCAATTGGCGCCATCCGTGGGACACGTTTTACAAATTAAACTGAAAATTTTTTGTTTTACGCCGATTAAACAATTAATTCAACGGTTTAATTTCAAATCGTGTTTTTGTTGTGATGATTTGCAGGTGTTTTTTCCAATACGCAAATTGTTAATCTGCTTAACAATCATGACGTCGAATGCAAAACAAACTGGAGTCTCTGCGAATGCTGATGCATTGCCTGGCGATTCGCAGAACGTTATCGTATTTCCAATGCAAACAGATGCAAGTGTTACTGCGGGAAAATCGGTTCAGGAAAAGAATGCTAAAAAATCTAATGCAAACAATGCTAACGATTCGCAGCCTAAAGCTGCCGCTGAAAAAATGATCGCACGCTGAACGTTATTGTAAAATCACGAAGAATCAATTGCTGAAAAAAAGCGAGCGAAAATCTTATAGGGAAAATCCAGTTTACGCACTGAGAAAATTGTTAATACTGCTATTGAGTAAGCCAAAAGAGACGCTAAGCATAATTGTGAATCTCGCATACCGCGCACATACTTATGGCCATTAAGTGGTTCAGGATCACAAAGTGATCGGTTGGTTCTTGAGCACAATGACAGCGATAGTGATAACGCGGATGATCAAATCCACGCGTGCTCCGCACACAAGTCCAGATTGGCGAAAGCGCCAAGGCAGGAAGATGAATTTTCTGATGACTTAGACAGCACAGAAGAGTTTGTTAAAAATCCATACGTCAAGCGAAAGCGACCACCAACACCTTTCCCTCGCTATGGGGAGGAAGGTGAAGCGTCTGAAGCAGCGCGCAGAGAAAATGCCCAAAATTTTTTAGCAGATGCTTTCAGAAGCATTGCGCCGAAATCAATGCAGCATAAGTTCGATCAGCCAAATTTTCTGCAAGATATGCTTACCAAATTCTGTGCGGATAACACAGACATTCGCGCAAAAAAAGAAACAGAAATTACCACTGCTGCAGATAAATTTGTCCAGCACATTTCTGACTATCCAATTGTTTCTCCGCCGATTGTGCCGGCGACGTTGGGAGTTTACTCAGGCCTCACTGATCCCTTGGATTTTCTGCAACGCTTTGAGGGCATCGTAAGCACTTACAACTGGGATGAACCAGTTGCATGTAGAGTGTTTCCTATGGCCTTGCAGGGGTCAGCAAGGAAATGGTTTCACAGCTTGCCATCTCGCAGTATCGTTGGCTTTGTGGATTTGCGAGAAAAGTTTTTGCTGCAGTTTCAAAATTTATTACCGCAGAAAAAGACACATATAGAGTGTCACGATATTAAACAAGGCAACAAGGAGACTCTAAATGCGCTACTTACGCGGTATATTTATGAGTGTCAGAAAATTCCGCGGTTGAATGAAGATCAGAAAATTTCTGGTTTCTTGCATGCTATCAACCCACAGCGACACCCTACGCTTGTGCGACGATTAAGAAGAGATGTCCCGCAGTCATTCGCAAAAGTGCAACAGGAAACTTATGATTATATCCGCGGAGGAGAAGATAGCAGTATTACCCCTGCATGTGGCTGGGGTAGAGATAAAAGTTGGCGAGATGACAATGACTCTTTTAGAGATGGTAACAGCGATAGCTATCGCGGTCCAGGCTTTTCGCGAAAAAATGGTGGCGGCGGATATCAGCGTAATGACAGGTTTCAAGGTCAGAACGATAACAATTCATATGGCCGTAATAACCGCTATTCTACGCGCAAGTGGAATAATGAGTCATTCAATATCATTCAGATGCTAACAAAAACGCCCAAAGAAATCTTACTGCAAGAGCGAGTTGCTAAGTCTTTCCCTGATCCGCAGCCATTGGGAGAAAACAGCAGGCGTGACAGATCAAAGTTTTGTGTCTTTCACGACGATTACGGTCATGACACCAACCGCTGCAGAGATTTAGCGGAATTTATTGCGGAAGCGTATGAACAGGGTAACTTGGACCATTTGTTGGCACAGAACTCATCCAGCACTGCGAATGCGATCATTATGCCAGTTGAAGCTAATGGTTCGAGTGCCCCAAACGCGGTTGAGCGGAAAGCTCCTGCGATGAAAAATTTGGGAGTACGGATGGTAAATAAGAAAGAAAATCAGCGCGGGGTACAAGTGATTAATGTGGTGTAAGTGCACGGTGAAATGTCAGTGCTGCAAATTTCGGCGCAAATTGTTAGCTGGAAATGTCCCTCTATTACATTTCCCTCAGCGCGTTTGAATGCGGATGTTGATAAGCCCGTGGTTATTTCATGTCGTGTTGCTAATACCGGCATTATAATCATGAAGGTACATGTTGACACTGGTAGCAGTGTAGATATCATGTACGAGCAATGTTTTCTCAAGCTGCCCGCACAAATTCAGGCTTTGATGAAACCTACTGCGGTTTCATTGGCTGGTTTTTCGGGAGAATCATAATGGCCTGTTGGCCAATTGGAATTACAAATGGAATTGGTTGATGATAGCGATGAGTCGCTAAGGCGTCAAGCCTTATTGAATTTGTACATTATGCGGAATCAATCGCGGTTCAATATGATACTTGGCCGCACAGCTTTGCGCATGTTTGGCGCTATACCATCTACAATACATGGTATGCTAAAGTTTTCTGCTAATAAGGGTATTGGCACGCTGATTTCTGCGGAAATGGAGCCTTCATGTGCTATGGTTATGACAAGTGCGGATATGTGTGTTGAAGGGCATTCAGTTAACCCTGCTTAGTGCGAAAATGATTAACAAAATATTGTATTGAAATTCCATTAATGCGAGACATGTTATGTTCATGATTTGAATAATGTAATGTGAATTAATAAAGAATAAAGCGAAGTTAATTTCAGTGTTAGTACTTGTTTCTTTAAACAGCGGAAACACTGCGTGTGGCCACGCGTAGTGTTTATTTCGCAGAATACAAATACTTATCTTTTTGAAACACTAAGTTAATGTTTGCTCTGCGGATGCTTTAAGTAAGGTGGCATTGTTTTCACTAAACATGACCTGCTTAAAATAATATATCAATACATAACTGTATTGCGAAATATTTTGCAGAAAAGCCAAGTGATGAAATTGCCCACTTATGTTAATAAAAATTGCGAAAGGATAAATTTTCCTAAGTGTTTGATCTTGCCAAAACTTAGATGCTTCGCAATGCTAGATTTTACCTAAGGATCGTTTTGTCGGACTTAGAAGATTCATAATGTTAAAAGATTGTTTCGCACAAAGTACGCTTTGTTATGTGCACAATTACGAATGCGGAAATTGCAATGGACAAGTCTGAATTATGAATAATTAAAGTAAAAGCGCTATAAAAATAAAAAAGTTGCAACTGCGAACTGCGAAAAAGTAATTAATATTAAACGCGTATGCAACGCGGAATCTTACAACAGACGAAAGTTGTAATTGCGAAAATACATTCAATAAGCAAATTAGTTAAGGCAAAGCTAAAATTCTAATGCTTTGATATCTGCAAATGTAACGCCTTCCCGCTGACTGAGTTCCTCAAGAACAGGTATGTTGATTTTCTCAACCTCTTTCTTTGCCCTCTCAAGTATTTCGCGAGCATCATCGGTGGCGATAATTTCTTTCACCATGTCAGAGGGAAGAGGTTGCGAAAGATCGCCAAGTTGGCATAATAAATCATGCCACTCGCAGCGAGTGGCGAGCTTTGATGCTTGGGCATATGTTTGAAATTTTTCAGTGACTGGCTCGGAGTCCATCACTTTATCCGCAAATGTCAGTAGATATTTGACTAGCTGTGCGAACTCGTGTTCCGCGACCTCTGCCCTTCTTTTAAGTCGGGCCTTCTCTTCCATCACCTTTTCAAGCTGCGATTCAGCCTTTAGCGCCCTTCTCTCTTGGGCGTTGGCAGCCTTAGTTGAAATGTCCCGTTCTTATTGATTAAAAACGTTCCATATTAATTGATTTCGTTGCGAGGTTTTGACCTCTATATGAGACGTTTTTCAAAGACTGCATTCATTTTAAAACAAACCATAACCTTTATTTCATCAATAAAAGTTTAAAAAGCTTTACGTAGATTATCAAATATTGATAATCTAAAATATCCTGTTTACACACGACCATTACATAATGGTTTACAATACAAATATGTTACAACAAAATAAGTTTCTTGAATGCAGTTTTTACACAATATCATACAAGCATGGACTCCAAATCTCGTCCTTATTTAAGTATGCGACAGCGGAAGCTCTTAATAATCACCTGAGAATAAACATGCTTAAAACATCAACAAAAATGTTGGTGAGTTATAGGTTTAACCTATATATATCAAATCATAATAATAGACCACAAGATTTCATATTTCAATACACATCCCATACATAGAGATAAAAATCATTCATATGGTGAACACCTGGTAACCGACATTAACAAGATGCATATATAAGAATATCCCCATCATTCCGGGACACCCTTCGGATATGATATAAATTTCGAAGTACTAAAGCATCCGGTACTTTGGATGGGGTTTGTTAAGCCCAATAGATCTATCTTTAGGATTCGCGTCAATTAGGGTGTCTGTTACCTAATTCTTAGATTACCAGACTTAATAACAAGGGGCATATTCGATTTCGATAATTTAACCATAGAATGTAGTTTCACGTACTTGTGTCTATTTTGTAAATCATTTATAAAACCTGCATGTATTCTCATCCCAAAAATATTAGATTTTAAAAGTGGGACTATAACTCACTTTCACAGATTTTTACTTCGTCGGGAAGTAAGACTTGGCCACTGGTTGATTCACGAACCTATAACAATATATACATATATATCAAAGTATGTTCAAAATATATTTACAACACCTTTAATATATTTTGATGTTTTAAGTTTATTAAGTCAGCTGTCCTCGTTAGTAACCTACAACTAATGTCCACAGTTAGATGTACAGAAATAAATCGATAAATATTTTCTTGAATCAATCCACGACCCAGTGTATACGTATCTCAGTATTGATCACAACTCAAACTAAATATATTTTGGAATCAACCTCAACCCTGTATAGCTAACTCCAACATTCACATATAGAGTGTCTATGGTTGTTCCGAAATATATATAGATGTGTCGACATGATAGGTCGAAACATTGTATACGTGTCTATGGTATCTCAAGATTACATAATATACAATACAAGTTGATTAAGTTATGGTTGGAATAGATTTGTTACCAATTTTCACGTAGCTAAAATGAGAAAAATTATCCAATCTTGTTTTACCCATAACTTCTTCATTTTAAATCCGTTTTGAGTGAATCAAATTGCTATGGTTTCATATTGAACTCTATTTTATGAATCTAAACAGAAAAAGTATAGGTTTATAGTCAGAAAAATAAGTTACAAGTCGTTTTTGTAAAGGTAGTCATTTCAGTCGAAAGAACGACGTCTAGATGACCATTTTAGAAAACATACTTCCACTTTGAGTTTAACCATAATTTTTGGATATAGTTTCATGTTCATAATAAAAATAATTTTCTCAGAATAACAACTTTTAAATCAAAGTTTATCATAGTTTTTAATTAACTAACCCAAAACAGCCCGCGGTGTTACTACGACGGCGTAAATCCGGTTTTACGGTGTTTTTCGTGTTTCCAGGTTTTAAATCATTAAGTTAGCATATCATATAGATATAGAACATGTGTTTAGTTGATTTTAAAAGTCAAGTTAGAAGGATTAAGTTTTGTTTGCGAACAAGTTTAGAATTAACGAAACTATGTTCAAGTGATTACAAGTTTAAACCTTCGAATAAGATAGCTTTATATGTATGAATTGAATGATGTTATGAACATCATTACTACCTTAAGTTCCTTGGATAAACCTACTGGAAAAGAGAAAAATGGATCTAGCTTCAATGGATCCTTGGATGGCTCGAAGTTCTTGAAGCAGAATCATGACACGAAAACAAGTTCAAGTAAGATCATCACTTGAAATAAGATTGTTATAGTTATAGAAATTGAACCAAAGTTTGAATATGATTATTACCTTGTATTAGAATGATAACCTACTGTAAGAAACAAAAATTTCTTGAGGTTGGATGATCACCTTACAAGATTGGAAGTGAGCTAGCAAACTTGAAAGTATTCTTGATTTTATGAAACTAGAACTTTTGGAATTTATGAAGAACACTTAGAACTTGAAGATAGAACTTGAGAGAGATCAATTAGATGAAGAAAATGGAAGAATGAAAGTGTTTGTAGGTGTTTTTGGTCGTTGGTGTATGGATTAGATATAAAGGATATGTAATTTTGTTTTCATGTAAATAAGTCATGAATGATTACTCTTATTTTTGTAATTTTATGAGATATTTCATGCTAGTTTCCAAATGATGGTTCCCACATGTGTTAGGTGACTCACATGGGCTGCTAAGAGCTGATCATTGGAGTGTATATACCAATAGTACATACATCTAAAAGTTATGTATTGTACGAGTACGAATACGGGTGCATACGAGTAGAATTGTTGATGAAACTGAACGAGGATGTAATTGTAAGCATTTTTGTTAAGTAGAAGTATTTTGATAAGTCCCTTGAAGTCTTTCAAAAGTGTATGAATACATATTAAAACACTACATGTATATACATTTTAACTGAGTCGTTAAGTCATCGTTAGTCGTTACATGTAAATGTTGTTTTGAAACCTTTAGGTTAACGATCTTGTTAAATGTTGTTAACCCAATGTTTATAATATCAAAAGAGATTTTAAATTATTATATTATCATGATATTATGATGTACGAATATCTCTTAATATGATATATATACATTAAATGTCGTTACAACGATAATCGTTACATATATGTCTGGTTTCAAAATCATTAAGTTAGTAGTCTTGTTTTTACATATGTAGTTCATTGTTAATATAATTAATGATATGTTTACTTATCATAATATCATGTTAACTATATATATAACCATATATATGTCATCATATAGTTTTTACAAGTTTTAACGTTCGTGAATCACCGGTCAACTTGGGTGGTCAATTGTCTATATGAAACCTATTTCAATTAATCAAGTCTTAACAAGTTTGATTGCTTAACATGTTGGAAACATTTAATCATGTAAATATCAATCTCAGTTAATATATATAAACATGGAAAAGTTCGGGTCACTACAGTACCTACCCGTTAAATAAATTTCGTCCCGAAATTTTAAGCTGTTGAAGGTGTTGACGAATCTTCTGGAAATAGATGCGGGTATTTCTTCTTCATATGATCTTCACGCTCCCAGGTGAACTCGGGTCCTCTACGAGCATTCCATCGAACCTTAACAATTGGTATCTTGTTTTGCTTAAGTCTTTTAACCTCACGATCCATTATTTCGACGGGTTCTTCGATGAATTGAAGTTTTTCGTTGATTTGGATTTCATCTAACGGAATAGTGAGATCTTCTTTAGCAAAACATTTCTTCAAATTCGAGACGTGGAAAGTGTTATGTACAGCCCCGAGTTGTTGAGGTAACTCTAGTCGGTAAGCTACTGTTCCGACACGATCAATAATCTTGAATGGTCCAATATACCTTGGATTTAATTTCCCTCGTTTACCAAATCGAACAACGCCTTTCCAAGGTGCAACTTTAAGCATGACCATCTCTCCAATTTCAAATTCTATATCTTTTCTTTTAATGTCAGCGTAGCTCTTTTGTCAACTTTGGGCGGTTTTCAACCGTTGTTGAATTTGGATGATCATCTCGGTAGTTTCTTGTATAATCTTCGGACCCGTAATCTGTCTATTCCCCACTTCACTCCAACAAATCGGAGACCTGCACTTTCTACCATAAAGTGCTTCAAACGGCGCCATCTCAATGCTTGAATGGTAGCTGTTGTTGTAGGAAAATTCTGCTAACGGTAGATGTCGATCCCAACTGTTTCCGAAATCAATAACACATGCTCGTAGCATGTCTTCAAGCGTTTGTATCGTCCTTTCGCTCTGCCCATCAGTTTGTGGATGATAGGCAGTACTCATGTCTAGACGAGTTCCTAATGCTTGCTGTAATGTCTGCCAGAATCTTGAAATAAATCTGCCATCCCTATCAGAGATAATAGAGATTGGTATTCCATGTCTGGAGACGACTTCCTTCAAATACAGTCGTGCTAACTTCTCCATCTTGTCATCTTCTCTTATTGGTAGGAAGTGTGCTGATTTGGTGAGACGATCAACTATTACCCAAATAGTATCAAAACCACTTGCAGTCCTTGGCAATTTAGTGATGAAATCCATGGTAATGTTTTCCCATTTCCATTCCGGGATTTCGGGTTGTTGAAGTAGACCTGATGGTTTCTGATGCTCAGCTTTGACCTTAGAACACGTCAAACATTCTCCTACGTATTTAGCAACATCGGCTTTCATACCCGGTCACCAAAAATGTATCTTGAGATCCTTGTACATCTTCCCCGTTCCAGGATGTATTGAGTATCTGGTTTTATGAGCTTCTCTAAGTACCATTTCTCTCATATCTCCAAATTTTGGTACCCAAATCCTTTCAGCCCTATACCGGGTTCCGTCTTCCCGAATATTAAGATGCTTCTCCGATCCTTTAGGTATTTCATCCTTTAAATTTCCCTCTTTTAAAACTCCTTGTTGCGCCTCCTTTATTTGAGTAGTAATGTTATTATGAATCATTATATTCATAGATTTTACTCGAATGGGTTCTCTGTCCTTCCTGCTCAAGGCATCGGCTACCACATTTGCCTTCCCCGGGTGGTAACGAATCTCAAAGTCGTAATCATTCAACAATTCAATCCACCTACGCTGCCTCATATTCAGTTGTTTCTGATTAAATATGTGTTGAAGACTTTTGTGGTCGGTATATATAATACTTTTGACCCCATATAAGTAGTGCCTCCAAGTCTTTAATGCAAAAATAACCGCGCCTAATTCCAAATCATGCGTTGTATAATTTTGTTCGTGAATCTTCAATTGTCTAGATGCATAAGCAATCACCTTCGTTCGTTGCATTAATACACAACCGAGACCTTGCTTTGATGCATCACAATAAATCACAAAATCATCATTCCCTTCAGGCAATGACAATATAGGTGCCGTAGTTAGCTTTTTCTTCAATAACTGAAACGCTTTCTCTTGTTCATCATTCCATTCAAATTTCTCCCCTTTATGCGTTAATGCAGTCAAGGGTTTTTCTATTCTGGAAAAGTCTTGGATGAACCTTCTGTAGTAACCAGCTAGTCCTAAAAACTGGCGTATGTGTTTCGGAGTTTTCGGGGTTTCCCACTTTTCAACAGTTTCTATCTTTGCCGGATCCACCTTAATACCTTCTTTGTTCACTATGTGACCGAGGAATTGAACTTCTTCCAACCAAAATGCACACTTTGAAAACTTAGCGTACAATTCTTCCTTCCTCAATACTTCTAACACCTTTCTCAAATGTTCACCGTGTTCTTGGTCATTCTTTGAGTAAATAAGTATGTCATCAATGAAAACAATGACAAACTTGTCAAGGTATGGTCCACACACTCGGTTCATAAGGTCCATGAACACAGCTGGTGCATTAGTTAAACCAAACGGCATGACCATAAACTCGTAATGACTGTAACGTGTTCTGAAAGCAGTCTTTGGAATATCATCTTCTTTCACCCGCATTTGATGATACCCGGAACGTAAGTCAATCTTTGAATAAACAGACGAGCCTTGTAGTTGATCAAATAAGTCGTCGATTCTCGGTAGTGGGTAGCGATTCTTGATGGTAAGTTTGTTCAACTCTCGGTAGTCGATACACAGCCTGAATGTACCATCTTTCTTCTTGACAAACAAAACAGGAGCTCCCCAAGGTGATGTGCTTGGTCGAATGAAACCACGCTCTAAAAGTTCTTGTAATTAGCTTTGCAGTTCTTTCATCTCGCTGGGTGCGAGTCTGTAAGGAGCACGAGCTATTGGTGCAGCTCCTGGTACAAGATCTATTTGAAATTCAACGGATCGATGTGGGGGTAATCCCGGTAATTCTTTCAGAAATACATCGGGAAATTCTTTTGCGACGGGAACATCATTGATGCTCTTTTCTTCAGTTTGTACTTTCTCGACGTGTGCTAGAACAGCATAGCAACCTTTTCTTATTAGTTTTTGTGCCTTCAAATTACTAATAAGATGTAGCTTCGTGTTGCCCTTTTCTCCGTACACCATTAAGGGTTTTCCTTTTTCTCGTATAATGCGAATTGCATTTTTGTAACAAACGATCTCTGCTTTCACTTCTTTCAACCAGTCCATACCGATTATCACATCAAAACTCCCTAACTCTACGGGTATCAAATCAATCTTAAATGTTTCGCTAACCAGTTTAATTTCTCGATTCCGACATATATTATCTGCTGAAATTAATTTACCATTTGCTAATTCGAGTAAAAATTTACTATCCAAAGGCGTCAATGGACAACTTAATTTAGCACAAAAATCTCTACTCATATAGCTTCTATCCGCACCCGAATCAAATAAAACGTAAGCAGATTTATTGTCAATAAGAAACGTACCCGTAACAAGCTCCGGGTCTTCCTGTGCCTCTGCCGCATTAATATTGAAAACTCTTCCGCAGCCTTGTCCATTCGTGTTCTCCTGGTTCGGGCAATTTCTAATAATGTGGCCCGGTTTTCCACATTTATAACAAACTACATTGGCATAGCTTGCTCCGACACTACTTGCTCCGCCATTACTCGTTCCGACACCATTTGTTCCTTTTGTTCTATTAACCCCTGGTCCGTAGACCTCACACTTCGCCGTGCTATGACCATTTCTTTTACACTTGTTGCAAAATTTGGTGCAGAACCCCGAGTGATACTTTTCACACCTTTGGCATAGCTGTTTCTGATTGTTGTTGTTGTTGCGGTTATTATTGTTGTTGGGATGATTGTTGTAGTTGCTGTTGTTGTTGTTGTTGTTGTTGTTGTTGTTGTTGTTGTTGTTGAGCCGTTTGTTGTAGTTGCGATTGATGTTGCGATTGTTGTTGTTGTTGTATTGGTGATTCTTATCACCATTTTTCTCCCACTTTCTTTTGACTTGCTTCACATTGGCCTCTTCAGCAGTCTGTTCTTTAATTCTTTCTTCAATCTGGTTCACTAGTTTGTGAGCCATTCTACATGCCTGTTGTATGTAGGCGGGCTCGTGTGAACTTATATCTTCTTGGATTCTTTCCGGTAATCCTTTCACAAACGCATCGATCTTCTCTTCCTCATCTTCGAATGCTCCCGGACACAATAGGCACAATTCTGTGAATCGTCTTTCGTATGTGGTAATATCAAATCCTTGGGTTCGTAACCCTCTAAGTTCTGTCTTGAGCTTATTGACCTCGGTTCTGGGACGGTACTTCTCGTTCATCAAGTGCTTGAATGCTGACCACGGTAGTGCGTACGCATCGTTTTGTCCCACTTGCTCTAGATAGGTATTCCACCATGTTAAAGCAGAACCTGTGAAGGTATGCGTAGCGTACTTCACTTTGTCCTCTTCAGTACACTTACTTATGGCAAACACCGATTCGACCTTCTCGGTCCACCGTTTCAATCCGATCGGTCCTTCGGTTCCATCAAATTCCAAAGGTTTGCAGGCAGTGAATTCTTTGTAGGTGCATCCTACACGATTTCCTGTACTGCTAGATCCAAGGTTATTGTTGGTATGTAGCGCAGCCTGTACTGCGGCTATGTTTGAAGCTAGAAAAGTACGGAATTCCTCTTCATTCATATTCACGGTGTGTCGAGTAGTCGGTGCCATTTCCTTCAAAATAGTTAAATGGAACAAGTTAATCATACAGAATATTAAGAGTAGTTAATAGTATTTCGTAGCATAATATGAACTCATTTATAAAAGCTTTTTCTTCATATTAGCGTTTTATAAGTTTAAATTCGGGTAGTACCTACCCGTTAAGTTCATACTTAGTAGCTAATATACAATTCAACTACTACAATTCTATATGAAAAACTGATTATAATAATATTTCGCGTTCAAACTTTTACACAATATTTTACAAACTTACAATACCGCTTATTTTACATATAGCATGAAATATAGCACACAATAAATTTGATACAAGATGGTTGTGAAGATAATTCTAGCTAGTACACAAGTCGTTCAGCAAAGGCAATAAAGACACGTAATTCATACGTCCAGAAACAAGTCATGCATTCTGGTTTTACTAGGATTACTTCCCATCCTTGGTCTTGTGGAACATAACCGTTATGGCCGTTGATAAGACAGCGTGTTGTAACGTCGTCAAAGGGACGAGGGTTACGTAATGTCCAACAATCCCGTAATAATCTAAAAACCTCATTTCTTACCCCAATTACCGACTCCGTCACTTGTGGAAATGTTTTGTTTAATAGTTGTAGCCCGATGTTCTTGTTCTCACTTTGGTGAGAAGCGAACATTACTAATCCGTAAGCATAACATGCTTCTTTATGTTGCATGTTAGCCGCTTTTTCTAAATCACGAAGTCCAATATTCGGATATATTGAGTCAAAATAATTTCTTAACCCGTTGCGTAAAATAGCATTTGGGTTCCCCGCAATATATGCGTCAAAGTAAACACATCGTAACTTATGGGTTTCCCAATGTGATATCCCCCATCTTTCAAACGAAAGTCTCTTATAAACCAAGACATTCTTGGAACATTCTTCGAATGTCTTACAAACTGATCTCGCCTTAAATAGTTGTGCCGAGGAATTCTGGCCGACTCTAGACAAGATTTCATCAATCATGTCTCCGGGTAGGTCTCTTAAAATATTGGGTTGTCTATCCATTTTGTGTTTTTAAACTGTAAAATAGATAAGAGTTAGATTCATAAAAAAAATACTTATTAATACAAGCAATTTTTACATATATCATAAAGCATAAGAACACTATATTACATATATTACACCACACGAATACAACTATCTTATTCCAACTCGTTCGTTTCTTCTTCTTCGATTTTGGTTCGTTTTGCCAAGTTTCTAGGGATATATGATGTTCCCCTAATACGAGCCGTCGTTATCCACATTGGTTTAGAAAAACCTGGTGGTTTAGAGGTTCCCGGGTCATTGTTACAACTTAAGGACTTCGGGGGTTGACGATACATATACAGTTCATCGGGGTTGGAATTAGATTTCTCTATTTTTATGCCCTTTCCCTTATTATTTTCTTTTGCCTTTTTAAATTCAGTTGGGGTAATTTCTATAACATCATCGGAATTCTCGTCGAAATCTGATTCATCGGAGAATTGGTAATCCTCCCAATATTTTGCTTCCTTGGCGGAAACACCATTGACCATAATTAACCTTGGTCGGTTGGTTGAGGATTTTCTTTTACTTAACCGTTTTATTATTTCCCCCACCAGTTCTATTTCTTCATCCGGTTCCGATTCTTCTTCCGGTTCCGATTCTTCTTCCGGTTCCGACTCTTCTTCCGGTTCCTCTTCGGGAACTTGTGAATCAGTCCACGAATCATTCCAATTTACATGTGACTCTTCATTATTATTAGGTGAGTCAATGGGACTTGTTCTAGAGGTAGACATCTATCACATAATATCAAACGCGTTAAGAGATTAATATATCACATAATATTCACATGTTAAATGTTGTTAACCCAATGTTTATAATATCAAAAGAGATTTTAAATTATTATATTATCATGATATTATGATGTACGAATATCTCTTAATATGATATATATACATTAAATGTCGTTACAACGATAATCGTTACATATATGTCTCGTTTCAAAATCATTAAGTTAGTAGTCTTGTTTTTACATATGTAGTTCATTGTTAATATAATTAATGATATGTTTACTTATCATAATATCATGTTAACTATATATATAACCATATATATGTCATCATATAGTTTTTACAAGTTTTAACGTTCGTGAATCACCGGTCAACTTGGGTGGTCAATTGTCTATATGAAACCTATTTCAATTAATCAAGTCTTAACAAGTTTGATTGCTTAACATGTTGGAAACATTTAATCATGTAAATATCAATCTCAGTTAATATATATAAACATGGAAAAGTTCGGGTCACTACATTAGTTGCTTTCTCATACTCGTCTGAAATCTCAGTAAAACGCTCCATGCTGTCGACTGTCAGATAAATTGCATTGTAGCAATTATGCAGTCGTTGCCTGGCCGCCTCGGGATAAGACAGTTTGCGGTATTGCTCCCTTGTTTCTTCAGAAACAAATTTATAAAGCCTTTGGTACAGCTTAAACGCCCGATCTGCTGCGGCAGTTTCTTTCGCATTGGCTTCTCCTTCCTCTTCCTGGTTGGAAGCTTCTGCGTCAGATGGAAGTGATAGATCTTCATTCCCGGGTTCATTAAGAACATCTGTAGGGATTCTCCCTCTGATGTTATAAAGCGATGTAGCTTCAGCGGATGACCCTGGAAGAATAGCTATAAACAGATCAGCAAATATAGCAAGTTCATGCCAATATAAACAATGCGTAATCAAATAAATACTGCGAAATAGCATTTGCTTACTTGCTTCTTGTTCAGAGTGAGTGCGCAGGCGTTTCCTGCGTGGAGTGGGAGTCGTATCCGCAACCCTGCGCTTACCGCGGTCCTCACCTCCAATAATAAAGCATGTATTGATGATCGGTTCATCAATAAGAATAATGTTGCCGTCGCCATTTTTTAGGCGACGGGCAGGGCTAATCCTGCTTATATCAGCGGACCTCATGACAAGGTCAAGTGCAACCGCTGAAAAAATAAAAGCGCGTAAAGTTATGCAAAGCAAAAATATTGCGAAAAATGAAAGTACGATTGATACATTGCGATAAAGTTAAGCGGCATACTGTTTTTTGATTGGTCAACTAAAAGCGCATCATAGTCGCTCCACGGCCATTGAATCGACACTCTGCCAATGTACAGCGGTACATTCGAGTAAGGTCGCAGAAATATACCCGCATTTTTAAGTATCATGAGAGTGTCATTCTCAAGATCATCGAGTACAGGCCTCTCATTGACGTCGGGATTAAGCTCTGTACACCACGTTTTCGGTATTTTGCTATTCACATATGCGGTATCGTTAATATAGAAGAAGGAACTGTGCCAATTCCCAATTGAATCTTTTGGTGAAGTCATTACGCTAAGTTTACTGCGGAAAGAAAACCACCCAACGTCAAATAGCACCAGGCTATTGCACATCCGAAAAACATTTAGCAGCGGAGTTTGGCTGATGGCGTTGCAATACAACTCAAATAGCACAATCTTGTTAATTGCGTTAGGATGCAACTGCGCCATAGCGATGTTATAATATTCGCAAACGCTGCGAAAAAAAGGGTAAGGGGAAATCGAAGGTTGCCTTGAGAAATGGCAACCTCGTACACGGATATCATCCCTTTAGGGGGAGTATCGGCTCGCTGCTCTGCCGCAGGCTGTAGTGACCCGAACTTTTCCATGTATATATATATTAATTGAGATTGATATTTACATGATTAAATGTTTCCAACATGTTAAGTAATTAAACTTGTTAAGACTTGATTAATTGAAATATGTTTCATATAGACAATTGACCACCCAAGTTGACCGGCGATTCACGAACGTTAAAACTTGTAAAAATGACATGACGATATATATATGGATATACACATGGTTAACATGAGATTATGATAAGTAAGTATCTCCATAAGTATATTAACAATGAGTTACATACATATAAACAAGACTACTAACTTAAGGATTTCGAAACGAGACATATATGTAACGATTATCGTTGTAACGACATTTAAATGAATATATATCATATTAAGATATATTAATATATCATAATATCATGATAATATAATAATTTAAAATCTCATTTGATATTATAAACATTGGGTTAACAACATTTAACAAGATCGTTAACCTAAAGGTTTCAAAACAACACTTACATGTAACGACTAACGATGACTTAACGACTCAGTTAAAATGTATATACATGTAGTGTTTTAATATGTATTTATACACTTTTGAAAGACTTCAATACACTTATCAAAATACTTCTACTTAACAAAAATGCTTACAATTACATCCTCGTTCAGTTTCATCAACAATTCTACTCGTATGCACCCGTATTCGTACTCGTACAATACACAGCTTTTAGATGTATGTACTATTGGTATATACACTCCAATGATCAGCTCTTAGCAGCCCATGTGAGTCACCTAACACATGTGGGAACCATCATTTGGCAACTAGCATGAAATATCTCATAAAATTACAAAAATATGAGTAATCATTCATGACTTATTTACATGAAAACAAAATTACATATCCTTTATATCTAATCCATACACCAACGACCAAAAACACCTACAAACACTTTAATTCTTCAATTTTCTTCATCTAATTAATCTCTCTCAAGTTCTATCTTCAAGTTCTAAGTGTTCTTCATATATTCTACAAGTTCTAGTTACATAAAATCAAGAATACTTTCAAGTTTGCTAGCTCACTTCCAATCTTGTAAGGTGATCATCCAACCTCAAGAAATCTTTATTTCTTACAGTAGGTTATCATTCTAATATAAGGTAATAATCATATTCAAACTTTGGTTCAATTTCTATAACTATAACAATCTTATTTCAAGTGATGATCTTACTTGAACTTGTTTTCGTGTCATGATTCTGCTTCAAGAACTTCGAGCCATCCAAGGATCCGTTGAAGCTAGATCCATATTTCTCTTTTCCAGTAGGTTTATCTGTAGTGACCCGAACTTTTCCATGTTTATATATATTAATTGAGATTGATGTTTACATGATTAAATGTTTCCAACATGTTAAGCAATCAAACTTGTTAAGACTTGATTAATTGAAATATGTTTCATACAGACAATTGACCACCCAAGTTGGCCGGTGATTCACGAACGTTAAAACTTGTAAAAACTATATGATGACATATATATGGATATATATATAGTTAACATGATAATATGATAAGTAAACATATCATTAAGTATATTAACAATGAACTACATATGTAAAAACAAGACTACTAACTTAATGATTTTTAAACGAGACATATATGTAACGATTATCGTTGTAAAGACATTTAATGTATATATATCATATTAAGAGATATTCATACATGATAATATCATGATAATATAATAATTTAAAATCTCATTTGATATTATAAACATTGGGTTAACAACATTTAACAAGATCGTTAACCTAAAGGTTTCAAAACAACACTTACATGTAACGACTAACGATGACTTAACGACTCAGTTAAAATGTATATACATGTAGTGTTTTAATATGTATTTATACACTTTTGAAAGACTTCAATACACTTATCAAAATACTTCTACTTAACAAAAATGCTTACAATTACATCCTCGTTCAGTTTCATCAACAATTCTACTCGTATGCACCCGTATTCGTACTCGTACAATACACAGCTTTTAGATGTATGTACTATTGGTATATACACTCCAATGATCAGCTCTTAGCAGCCCATGTGAGTCACCTAACACATGTGGGAACCATCATTTGGCAACTAGCATGAAATATCTCATAAGATTACAAAAATATGAGTAATCATTCATGACTTATTTACATGAAAACAAAATTACATATCCTTTATATCTAATCCATACACCAACGACCAAAAACACCTACAAACACTTTCATTCTTCAATTTTCTTCATCTAATTGAACTCTCTCAAGTTCTATCTTCAAGTTCTAAGTGTTCTTCATAAATTCCAAAAGTTCTAGTTTCATAAAATCAAGAATACTTTCAAGTTTGCTAGCTCACTTCCAATCTTGTAAGGTGATCATCCAACCTCAAGAAATCTTTGTTTCTTACAGTAGTTTATCATTCTAATATAAGGTAATAATCATATTCAAACTTTGGTTCAATTTCTATAACTATAACAATCTTATTTCAAGTGATGATCTTACTTGAACTTGTTTTCGTGTCATGATTTTGCTTCAAGAACTTTGAGCCATCCAAGGATCCATTGAAGCTAGATCCATTTTTCTCTTTTCCAGTAGGTTCATCCAAGAAACTTAAGGTAGTAATGATGTTCATAACATCATTCGATTCATACATATAAAGCTATCTTATTCGAAGGTTTAAACTTGTAATCACTAGAACATAGTTTAGTTAATTCTAAACTTGTTCGCAAACAAAAGTTAATCCTTCTAACTTGACTTTTAAAATCAACTAAACACATGTTCTATATCTATATGATATGCTAACTTAATGATTTAAAACCTGGAAACACGAAAAACACCGTAAAACCGGATTTACGCCGTCGTAGTAACACCGCGGGCTGTTTTGGGTTAGTTAATTAAAAACTATGATAAACTTTGATTTAAAAGTTGTTATTCTGAGAAAATGATTTTTATTATGAACATGAAACTATATCCAAAAATTATGGTTAAACTCAAAGTGGAAGTATGTTTTCTAAAATGGTCATCTAGACGTCGTTCTTTCGACTGAAATGACTACCTTTACAAAAACGACTTGTAACTTATTTTTCCGACTAGAAACCTATACTTTTTTTGTTTAGATTCATAAAATAGAGTTCAATATGAAACCATAGCAATTTGATTCACTCAAAACGGATTTAAAATGAAGAAGTTATGGGTAAAACAAGATTGGATAATTTTTCTCATTTTAGCTACGTGAAAATTGGTAACAAATCTATTCCAACCATAACTTAATCAACTTGTATTATATATTATGTAATCTTGAGATACCATAGACACGTATACAATGTTTCGACCTATCATGTCGACACATCTATATATATTTCGGAACAACCATAGACACTCTATATGTGAATGTTGGAGTTAGCTATACAGGGTTGAGGTTGATTCCAAAATATATATAGTTTGAGTTGTGATCAATACTGAGATACGTATACACTGGGTCGTGGATTGATTCAAGATAATATTTATCGATTTATTTCTGTACATCTAACTGTGGACAACTAGTTGTAGGTTACTAACGAGGACAGCTGACTTAATAAACTTAAAACATCAAAATATATTAAAAGTGTTGTAATTATATTTTGAACATACTTTGATATATATGTATATATTGTTATAGGTTCGTGAATCAACCAGTGGCCAAGTCTTACTTCCCGACGAAGTAAAAATCTGTGAAAGTGAGTTATAGTCCCACTTTTAAAATCTAATATTTTTGGGATGAGAATACATGCAGGTTTTATAAATGATTTACAAAATAGACACAAGTACGTGAAACTACATTCTATGGTTGAATTATCGAAATCGAATATGCCCCTTTTTATTAAGTCTGGTAATCTAAGAATTAGGGAACAGACACCCTAATTGACGCGAATCCTAAAGATAGATCTATTGGGCCTAACAAACCCCATCCAAAGTACCGGATGCTTTAGTACTTCGAAATTTATATCATATCCGAAGGGTGTCCCGGAATGATGGGGATATTCTTATATATGCATCTTGTTATTGTCGGTTACCAGGTGTTCACCATATGAATGATTTTTATCTCTATGTATGGGATGTGTATTGAAATATGAAATCTTGTGGTCTATTGTTACGATTTGATATATATAGGTTAAACCTATAACTCACCAACATTTTTGTTGACGTTTTAAGCATGTTTATTCTCAGGTGATTATTAAGAGCTTCCGCTGTCGCATACTTAAATAAGGACAAGATTTGGAGTCCATGCTTGTATGATATTGTGTAAAAACTGCATTCAAGAAACTTATTTTGTTGTAACATATTTGTATTGTAAACCATTATGTAATGGTCGTGTGTAAACAGGATATTTTAGATTATCATTATTTGATAATCTACGTAAAGTTTTTTAAACCTTTATTGATGAAATAAAGGTTATGGTTTGTTTAAAAATGAATGCAGTCTTTGAAAAACGTCTCATATAGAGGTCAAAACCTCGCAACGAAATCAATTAATATGGAACGTTTTTAATCAATAAGAACGGGACATTTCAGTTGGTATCCGAGCGTTGGTCTTAGAGAACCAGAAAATTTGCATTAGTGTGTCTTATCGAGTTTGTTAGGATGCATTAGTGAGTCTGGACTTCGACCGTGTTTTCTTTAAAAATGATTGCTTAACATTTTTGTTGGAAACTATATATTTTTAACATATGAATATTATGTGATATATTAATCTCTTAACGTGTTTGATATTATGTGATAGATGTCTACCTCTAGAACAAGTCCCATTGACTCACCTAATAATAATGAAGAGTCAAATGTAAATTGGAATGATTTGTGGACTGATTCACAAGTTCCCGAAGAGGAACCGGAAGAAGAGTCAGAACCGGAAGAAGAATCGGAACCGGAAGAAGAATCGGAACCGGATGAAGAAATAGAACCGGTGGGGGAAATAATAAAACGGTTAAGTAAAAGAAAATCCTCAACCAACCGACCAAAGTTAATTATGGTCAATGGTGTTTCCGCCAAGGAAGCAAAATATTGGGAGGATTACCAATTCTCCGATGAATCGGATTCCGACGAGAATTCCGATGATGTTATAGAAATTACCCCAACTGAATTTAAAAAGGCAAAAGAAAATAATAAGGGAAAGGGCATAAAAATAGAGAAATCTAATTCCAACCCCGATGAACTTTATATGTATTGTCAACCCCCGAAGTCCTTAAGTTGTAACAATGACCCGGGAACCTCTAAACCACCAGGTTTTTCTAAACCAATGTGGACAACGACGGCTCGTATTAGGGGAACATCATATATCCCTAGAAACTTGGCAAAACGAACTAAAACCGAAGAAGAAGAAACGAGCGAGTCGGAATAAGATAGTTGTATTCGTGTGGTGTAATATATGTAATATAGTGTTCTTATGCTTTATGATATATGTAAAAATTGCTTGTATTAATAAGTATTTTTTTTATGAAACTAACTCTTGTCTATTTTACAGTTTAAAAACACAAAATGGATAGACAACCCAATATTTTAAGAGACCTACCCGGAGACATGATTGATGAAATCTTGTCTAGAGTCGGCCAGAATTCTTCGGCACAACTATTTAAGGCGAGATCAGTTTGTAAGACATTCGAAGAACGTTCCAAGAATGTCTTGGTTTATAAGAGACTTTCGTTTGAAAGATGGGGGATATCACATTGGGAAACCCATAAGTTACGATGTGTTTACTTTGACGCATATATTGCGGGGAACCCAAATGCTATTTTACGCAACGGGTTAAGAAATTATTTTGACTCAATATATCCGAATATTGGACTTCGTGATTTAGAAAAAGCGGCTAACATGCAACATAAAGAAGCATGTTATGCTTACGGATTAGTAATGTTCGCTTCTCACCAAAGTGAGAACAAGAACATCGGGCTACAACTATTAAACAAAACGTTTCCACAAGTGACGGAGTCGGTAATTGGGGTAAGAAATGAGGTTTTTAGATTATTACGGGATTGTTGGACATTACGTAACCCTCGTCCCTTTGATGACGTTACAACACGCTGTCTTATCAACGGCCATAATGGTTATGTTGCACAAGACCAAGGATGGGAAGTAGTCCTAGTAAAACCAGAATGCATGACTTGTTTCTGGACGTATGAATTACGTGTCTTTATTGCCTTTGCCGAACGACTTGTGTACTAGCTAGAATTGTCTTCACAACTATCTTGTATCAAAGTTATTGTGTGCTATATTTCATGCTTTATGTAAAATAAGCGGTATTGTAAGTTTGTAAAATATTGTATAAAAGTTTGAACGCGAAATATTATTACAATCAGTTTTTCATATAGAATTGTAGTAGTTGAATTGTATATTAGCTACTAAGTATGAACTTAACGGGTAGGTACTACCCGAATTTAAACTTATAAAACGCTAATATGAAGAAAAAGCTTTTATAAATGAGTTCATATTATGCTACGAAATACTATTAACTACTCTTAATATTCTGTATGATTAACTTGTTCCATTTAACTATTTTGAAGGAAATGGCACCGACTACTCGACACACCGTGAATATGAATGAAGAGGAATTCCGTACTTTTCTAGCTTCAAACATAGCCGCAGTACAGGCTGCGCTACATACCAATAATAACCTTGGATCTAGCAGTACAGGAAATCGTGTAGGATGCACCTACAAAGAATTCACTGCCTGCAAACCTTTGGAATTTGATGGAACCGAAGGACCGATCGGATTGAAACGGTGGACCGAGAAGGTTGAATCGGTGTTTGCCATAAGTAAGTGTACTGAAGAGGACAAAGTGAAGTACGCTACGCATACCTTCACAGGTTCTGCGTTAACATGGTGGAATACCTATCTAGAGCAAGTGGGACAAGATGATGCGTACGCACTACCGTGGTCAGCATTCAAGCACTTGATGAACGAGAAGTACCGTCCCAGAACCGAGGTCAATAAGCTCAAGACAGAACTTAGAGGGTTACGAACCCAAGGATTTGATATTACCACGTACGAAAGACGATTCACAGAATTGTGCCTATTGTGTCCGGGAGCATTCGAAGATGAGGAAGAGAAGATCGACGCGTTTGTGAAAGGATTACCGGAAAGAATCCAAGAAGATATAAGTTCACACGAGCCCGCCTCCATACAACAGGCATGTAGAATGGCTCACAAACTAGTGAACCAGATTGAAGAAAGAATTAAAGAACAGACTGCTGAAGAGGCCAATGTTAAGCAAGTCAAAAGAAAGTGGGAGGAAAACGGTGATAAGAATCACCAATACAACAACAACAGCAATTACAACAATAATCGCAACAATTATCCCAACAATCGCAACATCAATCGCAACTACAACAAACGGCCCAACAACAACAACAACAACAACAACAACAACAACAACAACTACAACAATCATCCCAACAACAATAATAACCGCAACAACAACAACAATCAGAAGCAACTATGCCAAAGGTGTGAAAAGAATCACTCGGGGTTCTGCACCAAATTTTGCAACAAGTGTAAAAGAAATGGTCATAGCGCGGCGAAGTGTGAGGTCTACGGACCAGGGGTTAATAGAACGAAAGGAACAAATGGTGTCGGAACGAGTAATGGCGGAGCAAGTAGTGTCGGAGCAAGTTATGCCAATGTAGTTTGTTATAAATGTGGAAAACCAGGCCACATTATTAGAAATTGCCCGAACCAGGAGAACACGAATGGACAAGGCCGTGGAAGAGTTTTCAATATTAATGCGGTAGAGGCACAGGAAGACCCGGAGCTTGTTACGGGTACGTTTCTTATTGACAATAAATCTGCTTACGTTTTATTTGATTCGGGTGCGGATAGAAGCTATATGAGTAGAGATTTTTGTGCTAAATTAAGTTGTCCATTGACGCCTTTGGATAGTAAATTTTTACTCGAATTAGCAAATGGTAAATTAATTTCAGCAGATAATATATGTCGGAATCGAGAAATTAAACTGGTTAGCGAAACATTTAAGATTGATTTGATACCAGTAGAGTTAGGGAGTTTTGATGTGATAATCGGTATGGACTGGTTGAAAGAAGTGAAAGCGGAGATCGTTTGTTACAAAAATGCAATTCGCATTATACGAGAAAAAGGAAAACCCTTAATGGTGTACGGAGAAAAGGGCAACACGAAGCTACATCTTATTAGTAATTTGAAGGCACAAAAACTAATAAGAAAAGGTTGCTATGCTGTTCTAGCACACGTCGAGAAAGTACAAACTGAAGAAAAGAGCATCAATGATGTTCCCATTGCAAAAGAATTTCCCGATGTATTTCCGAAAGAATTACCGGGATTACCCCCACATCGATCCGTTGAATTTCAAATAGATCTTGTACCAGGAGCTGCACCAATAGCTCGTGCTCCTTACAGACTCGCACCCAGCGAGATGAAAGAACTGCAAAGCCAATTACAAGAACTTTTAGAGCGTGGTTTCATTCGACCAAGCACATCACCGTGGGGAGCTCCTGTTTTGTTTGTCAAGAAGAAAGATGGTACATTCAGGTTATGTATCGACTACCGAGAGTTGAACAAACTTACCATCAAGAACCGCTACCCACTACCGAGAATCGACGACTTATTTGATCAACTACAAGGCTCGTCTGTTTATTCAAAGATTGACTTACGTTCTGGGTATTATCAAATGCGGGTGAAAGAAGATGATATTCCAAAGACTGCTTTCAGAACACGTTACGGTCATTACGAGTTTATGGTCATGCCGTTTGGTTTAACTAATGCACCAGCTGTGTTCATGGACCTTATGAACCGAGTGTGTGGACCATACCTTGACAAGTTTGTCATTGTTTTCATTGATGACATACTTATTTACTCAAAGAATGACCAAGAACACGGTGAACATTTGAGAAAGGTGTTAGAAGTATTGAGGAAGGAAGAATTGTACGCTAAGTTTTCAAAGTGTGCATTTTGGTTGGAAGAAGTTCAATTCCTCGGTCACATAGTGAACAAAGAAGGTATTAAGGTGGATCCGGCAAAGATAGAAACTGTTGAAAAGTGGGAAACCCCGAAAACTCCGAAACACATACGCCAGTTTTTAGGACTAGCTGGTTACTACAGAAGGTTCATCCAAGACTTTTCCAGAATAGCAAAACCCTTGACTGCATTAACGCATAAAGGGAAGAAATTTGAATGGAATGATGAACAAGAGAAAGCGTTTCAGTTATTGAAGAAAAAGCTAACTACGGCACCTATATTGTCATTGCCTGAAGGGAATGATGATTTTGTGATTTATTGTGACGCATCAAAGCAAGGTCTCGGTTGTGTATTAATGCAACGAACGAAGGTGATTGCTTATGCGTCTAGACAATTGAAGATTCACGAACAAAATTATACGACGCATGATTTGGAATTAGGCGCGGTTGTTTTTGCATTAAAGACTTGGAGGCACTACTTATATGGGGTCAAAAGTATTATATATACCGACCACAAAAGTCTTCAACACATATTTAATCAGAAACAACTGAATATGAGGCAGCGTAGGTGGATTGAATTATTGAATGATTACGACTTTGAGATTCGTTACCACCCGGGGAAGGCAAATGTGGTAGCCGATGCCTTGAGCAGGAAGGACAGAGAACCCATTCGAGTAAAATCTATGAATATAATGATTCATAATAACCTTACTACTCAAATAAAGAAGGCGCAACAAGGAGTTTTAAAAGAGGGAAATTTAAAGGATGAAATACCCAAAGGATCGGAGAAGCATCTTAATATTCGGGAAGACGGAACCCGGTATAGGGCTGAAAGGATTTGGGTACCAAAATTTGGAGATATGAGAGAAATGGTACTTAGAGAAGCTCATAAAACCAGATACTCAATACATCCTGGAACAGGGAAGATGTACAAGGATCTCAAGAAACATTTTTGGTGGCCGGGTATGAAAGCCGATGTTGCTAAATACGTAGGAGAATGTTTGACGTGTTCTAAGGTCAAAGCTGAGCATCAGAAACCATCAGGTCTACTTCAACAACCCGAAATCCCGGAATGGAAATGGGAAAACATTACCATGGATTTCATCACTAAATTGCCAAGGACTGCAAGTGGTTTCGATACTATTTGGGTAATAGTTGATCGTCTCACCAAATCAGCACACTTCCTACCAATAAGAGAAGATGACAAGATGGAGAAGTTAGCACGACTGTATTTGAAGGAAGTCGTCTCCAGACATGGAATACCAATCTCTATTATCTCTGATAGGGATGGCAGATTTATTTCAAGATTCTGGCAGACATTACAGCAAGCATTAGGAACTCGTCTAGACATGAGTACTGCCTATCATCCACAAACTGATGGGCAGAGTGAAAGGACGATACAAACGCTTGAAGACATGCTACGAGCATGTGTTATTGATTTCGGAAACAGTTGGGATCGACATCTACCGTTAGCAGAATTTTCCTACAACAACAGCTACCATTCAAGCATTGAGATGGCGCCGTTTGAAGCACTTTATGGTAGAAAGTGCAGGTCTCCGATTTGTTGGAGTGAAGTGGGGGATAGACAGATTACGGGTCCGGAGATTATACAAGAAACTACCGAGAAGATCATCCAAATTCAACAACGGTTGAAAACCGCCCAAAGTCGACAAAAGAGCTACGCTGACATTAAAAGAAAAGATATAGAATTTGAAATTGGAGAGATGGTCATGCTTAAAGTTGCACCTTGGAAAGGCGTTGTTCGATTTGGTAAACGAGGGAAATTAAATCCAAGGTATATTGGACCATTCAAGATTATTGATCGTGTCGGACCAGTAGCTTACCGACTTGAGTTACCTCAACAACTCGCGGCTGTACATAACACTTTCCACGTCTCGAATTTGAAGAAATGTTTTGCTAAAGAAGATCTCACTATTCCGTTAGATGAAATCCAAATCAACGAAAAACTCCAATTCATCGAAGAACCCGTCGAAATAATGGATCGTGAGGTTAAAAGACTTAAGCAAAACAAGATACCAATTGTTAAGGTTCGATGGAATGCTCGTAGAGGACCCGAGTTCACATGGGAGCGTGAAGATCAGATGAAGAAGAAATACCCGCATCTATTCCCAGAAGATTCGTCAACACCTTCAACAGCTTAAAATTTCGGGACGAAATTTATTTAACGGGTAGGTACTGTAGTGACCCGAACTTTTCCATGTTTATATATATTAATTGAGATTGATGTTTACATGATTAAATGTTTCCAACATGTTAAGCAATCAAACTTGTTAAGACTTGATTAATTGAAATATGTTTCATACAGACAATTGACCACCCAAGTTGGCCGGTGATTCACGAACGTTAAAACTTGTAAAAACTATATGATGACATATATATGGATATATATATAGTTAACATGATAATATGATAAGTAAACATATCATTAAGTATATTAACAATGAACTACATATGTAAAAACAAGACTACTAACTTAATGATTTTTAAACGAGACATATATGTAACGATTATCGTTGTAAAGACATTTAATGTATATATATCATATTAAGAGATATTCATACATGATAATATCATGATAATATAATAATTTAAAATCTCATTTGATATTATAAACATTGGGTTAACAACATTTAACAAGATCGTTAACCTAAAGGTTTCAAAACAACACTTACATGTAACGACTAACGATGACTTAACGACTCAGTTAAAATGTATATACATGTAGTGTTTTAATATGTATTTATACACTTTTGAAAGACTTCAATACACTTATCAAAATACTTCTACTTAACAAAAATGCTTACAATTACATCCTCGTTCAGTTTCATCAACAATTCTACTCGTATGCACCCGTATTCGTACTCGTACAATACACAGCTTTTAGATGTATGTACTATTGGTATATACACTCCAATGATCAGCTCTTAGCAGCCCATGTGAGTCACCTAACACATGTGGGAACCATCATTTGGCAACTAGCATGAAATATCTCATAAGATTACAAAAATATGAGTAATCATTCATGACTTATTTACATGAAAACAAAATTACATATCCTTTATATCTAATCCATACACCAACGACCAAAAACACCTACAAACACTTTCATTCTTCAATTTTCTTCATCTAATTGAACTCTCTCAAGTTCTATCTTCAAGTTCTAAGTGTTCTTCATAAATTCCAAAAGTTCTAGTTTCATAAAATCAAGAATACTTTCAAGTTTGCTAGCTCACTTCCAATCTTGTAAGGTGATCATCCAACCTCAAGAAATCTTTGTTTCTTACAGTAGTTTATCATTCTAATATAAGGTAATAATCATATTCAAACTTTGGTTCAATTTCTATAACTATAACAATCTTATTTCAAGTGATGATCTTACTTGAACTTGTTTTCGTGTCATGATTTTGCTTCAAGAACTTTGAGCCATCCAAGGATCCATTGAAGCTAGATCCATTTTTCTCTTTTCCAGTAGGTTCATCCAAGGAACTTAAGGTAGTAATGATGTTCATAACATCATTCGATTCATACATATAAAGCTATCTTATTCGAAGGTTTAAACTTGTAATCACTAGAACATAGTTTAGTTAATTCTAAACTTGTTCGCAAACAAAAGTTAATCCTTCTAACTTGACTTTTAAAATCAACTAAACACATGTTCTATATCTATATGATATGCTAACTTAATGATTTAAAACCTGGAAACACGAAAAACACCGTAAAACCGGATTTACGCCGTCGTAGTAACACCGCGGGCTGTTTTGGGTTAGTTAATTAAAAACTATGATAAACTTTGATTTAAAAGTTGTTATTCTGAGAAAATGATTTTTATTATGAACATGAAACTATATCCAAAAATTATGGTTAAACTCAAAGTGGAAGTATGTTTTCTAAAATGGTCATCTAGACGTCGTTCTTTCGACTGAAATGACTACCTTTACAAAAACGACTTGTAACTTATTTTTCCGACTAGAAACCTATACTTTTTTTGTTTAGATTCATAAAATAGAGTTCAATATGAAACCATAGCAATTTGATTCACTCAAAACGGATTTAAAATGAAGAAGTTATGGGTAAAACAAGATTGGATAATTTTTCTCATTTTAGCTACGTGAAAATTGGTAACAAATCTATTCCAACCATAACTTAATCAACTTGTATTATATATTATGTAATCTTGAGATACCATAGACACGTATACAATGTTTCGACCTATCATGTCGACACATCTATATATATTTCGGAACAACCATAGACACTCTATATGTGAATGTTGGAGTTAGCTATACAGGGTTGAGGTTGATTCCAAAATATATATAGTTTGAGTTGTGATCAATACTGAGATACGTATACACTGGGTCGTGGATTGATTCAAGATAATATTTATCGATTTATTTCTGTACATCTAACTGTGGACAACTAGTTGTAGGTTACTAACGAGGACAGCTGACTTAATAAACTTAAAACATCAAAATATATTAAAAGTGTTGTAATTATATTTTGAACATACTTTGATATATATGTATATATTGTTATAGGTTCATGAATCAACCAGTGGCCAAGTCTTACTTCCCGACGAAGTAAAAATCTGTGAAAGTGAGTTATAGTCCCACTTTTAAAATCTAATATTTTTGGGATGAGAATACATGCAGGTTTTATAAATGATTTACAAAATAGACACAAGTACGTGAAACTACATTCTATGGTTGAATTATCGAAATCGAATATGCCCCTTTTTATTAAGTCTGGTAATCTAAGAATTAGGGAACAGACACCCTAATTGACGCGAATCCTAAAGATAGATCTATTGGGCCTAACAAACCCCATCCAAAGTACCGGATGCTTTAGTACTTCGAAATTTATATCATATCCGAAGGGTGTCCCGGAATGATGGGGATATTCTTATATATGCATCTTGTTATTGTCGGTTACCAGGTGTTCACCATATGAATGATTTTTATCTCTATGTATGGGATGTGTATTGAAATATGAAATCTTGTGGTCTATTGTTACGATTTGATATATATAGGTTAAACCTATAACTCACCAACATTTTTGTTGACGTTTTAAGCATGTTTATTCTCAGGTGATTATTAAGAGCTTCCGCTGTCGCATACTTAAATAAGGACAAGATTTGGAGTCCATGCTTGTATGATATTGTGTAAAAACTGCATTCAAGAAACTTATTTTGTTGTAACATATTTGTATTGTAAACCATTATGTAATGGTCGTGTGTAAACAGGATATTTTAGATTATCATTATTTGATAATCTACGTAAAGTTTTTTAAACCTTTATTGATGAAATAAAGGTTATGGTTTGTTTAAAAATGAATGCAGTCTTTGAAAAACGTCTCATATAGAGGTCAAAACCTCGCAACGAAATCAATTAATATGGAACGTTTTTAATCAATAAGAACGGGACATTTCATTATCCAAGGAACTTAAGGTAGTAATGATGTTCATAACATCATTCGATTCATATATATAAAGCTATCTTATTCGAAGGTTTAAACTTGTAATCACTAGAACATAGTTTAGTTAATTCTAAACTTGTTCGCAAACAAAAGTTAATCCTTCTAACTTGACTTTTAAAATCAACTAAACACATGTTCTATATCTATATGATATGCTAACTTAATGATTTAAAACCTGGAAACACGAAAAACACCGTAAAACCGGATTTACGCCGTCGTAGTAACACCGCGGGCTGTTTTGGATTAGTTAATTAAAAACTATGATAAACTTTGATTTAAAAGTTTTTATTCTGAGAAAATGATTTTTATTATGAACATGAAACTATATCCAAAAATTATGGTTAAACTCAAAGTGGAAGTATGTTTTCTAAAATGGTCATCTAGACGTCGTTCTTTCGACTGAAATGACTACCTTTACAAAAACGACTTGTAACTTATTTTTCCGACTATAGACCTATACTTTTTCTGTTTAGATTCATAAAATAGAGTTCAATATGAAACCATAGCAATTTGATTCACTCAAAACGGATTTAAAATGAAGAAGTTATGGGTAAAACAAGATTGGATAATTTTTCTCATTTTAGCTACGTGAAAATTGGTAACAAATCTATTCCAACCATAACTTAATCAACTTGTATTGTATATTATGTAATCTTGAGATACCATAAACACGTATACAATGTTTCGACCTATCATGTCGACACATCTATATATATTTCGGAACAACCATAGACACTCTATATGTGAATGTTGGAGTTAGCTATACAGGGTTGAGGTTGATTCCAAAATATATATAGTTTGAGTTGTGATCAATACTGAGATACGTATACACTGGGTCGTGGATTGATTCAAGATAATATTTATCAATTTATTTATGTACATCTAACTGTGGACAACTAGTTGTAGGTTACTAACGAGGACAGCTGACTTAATAAACTTAAAACATCAAAATATATTAAAAGTGTTGTAAATATATTTTGAACATACTTTGATATATATATGTATATATTGTTATAGGTTCGTGAATCAACCAGTGGCCAAGTCTTACTTCCCGTCGAAGTAAAAATCTGTGAAAGTGAGTTATAGTCCCACTTTTAAAATCTAATATTTTTGCGATGAGAATACATGCAGGTTTTATAAATGATTTACAAAATAGACACAAGTACGTGAAACTACATTCTATGGTTGAATTATCGAAATCGAATATGCCCCTTTTTATTAAGTCTGGTAATCTAAGAATTAGGGAACAGACACCCTAATTGACGCGAATCCTAAAGATAGATCTATTGGGCCTAACAAACCCCATCCAAAGTACCGGATGCTTTAGTACTTCGAAATTTATATCATATCCGAAGGGTGTCCCGGAATGATGGGGATATTCTTATATATGCATCTTGTTAATGTCGGTTACCAGGTGTTCACCATATGAATGATTTTTATCTCTATGTATGGGATGTGTATTGAAATATGAAATCTTGTGGTCTATTGTTACGATTTGATATATATAGGTTAAACCTATAACTCACCAACATTTTTGTTGACGTTTAAAGCATGTTTATTCTCAGGTGAATATTAAGAGCTTCCGCTGTTGCATACTAAAATAAGGACAAGATTTGGAGTCCATGTTTGTATGATATTGTAAAAACTGCATTCAAGAAACTGATTTCGATGTAACATATTTGTATTGTAAACCATTATGTAATGGTCGTGTGTAAACAGGATATTTTAGATTATCATTATTTGATAATCTACGTAAAGCTTTTTAAACCTTTATTTATGAAATAAAGGTTATGGTTTGTTTTAAAAATGAATGCAGTCTTTGAAAAACGTCTCATATAGAGGTCAAAACCTCGCAACGAAATCAATTAATATGGAACGTTTTTAATCAATAAGAACGGGACATTTCAGTTGGTATCCGAGCGTTGGTCTTAGAGAACCAAAATTTTGCATTAGTGTGTCTTATCGAGTTTGTTAGGATGCATTAGTGAGTCTGGACTTCGACCGTGTTTAGTTGAAAAATGATTGCTTAACAAATTTTGTTGGAAACTATATATTTTTAACATGTGAATATTATGTGATATATTAATCTCTTAACGCGTTTGATATTATGTGATAGATGTCTACCTCTAGAACAAGTCCCATTGACTCACCTAATAATAATGAAGAGTCAAATGTAAATTGGAATGATTCGTGGACTGATTCACAAGTTCCCGAAGAGGAACCGGAAGAAGAGTCGGAACCGGAAGAAGAATCGGAACCGGAAGAAGAATCGGAATCGGATGAAGAAATAGAACCGGTGGGGGAAATAATAAAACGGTTAAGTAAAAGAAAATCCTCAACCAACCGACCAAGGTTAATTATGGTCAATGGTGTTTCCGCCAAGGAAGCAAAATATTGGGAGGATTACCAATTCTCCGATGAATCGGATTCCGACGAGAATTCCGATGATGTTATAGAAATTACCCCAACTAAATTTAAAAAGGCAAAAGAAAATAATAAGGGAAAGGGCATAAAAATAGAGAAATCTAATTCCAACCCCGATGAACTTTATATGTATCGTCAACCCCCGAAGTCCTTAAGTTGTAACAATGACCCGGGAACCTCTAAACCACCAGGTTTTTCTAAACCAATGTGGAAAATTACGGCTCGTATTAGGGGAACATCATATATCCCTAGAAACTTGGCAAAACGAACCAAAACCGAAGAAGAAGAAACAAGCGAGTCGGAATAAGATAGTTGTATTCGTGTGGTGTAATATATGTAATATAGTGTACTTATGCTTTATGATGTGTAAAAATTGCTTGTATTAATAAGTATTTTTTTTTATGAATCTAACTCTTGTCTATTTTACAGTATAAAAACACAAAATGGATAGACAACCCAATATTTTAAGAGACCTACCCGGAGACATGATTGATGAAATCTTGTCTAGAGTCGGTCAGAATTCTTCGGCACAACTATTTAAGGCGAGATCAGTTTGTAAGACATTCGAAGAACGTTCCAAGAATGCCTTGGTTTATAAAAGGCTTTTGTTCGAAAGATGGGGGATATCACATTGGGAAATCCATAAGTTACGATGTGTTTACTTTGACGCATATATTGCGGGGAACCCAAATGCTATTTTACGCAATGGGTTAAGAAATTATTTTGACTCAATATATCCGAATATTGGACTTCGTGATTTAGAAAAAGCGGCTAACATGCAACATAAAGAAGCATGTTATGCTTACGGATTAGTAATGTTCGCTTCTCACCAAAGTGAGAACAAGAACATCGGGCTACAACTATTAAACAAAACGTTCCCACAAGTGACGGAGTCGGTAATTGGGGTAAGAAATGAGGTTTTTAGATTGTTACGGGACTGTTGGACATTACGTAACCCTTGTCCCTTTGACGACGTTACAACACGCTGTCTTATCAACGGCCATAACGGTTATGTTCCACAAGACCAAGGATGGGAAGTAATCCTAGTAAAACCAGAATGCATGACTTGTTTCTGGACGTATGAATTACGTGTCTTTATTGCCTTTGCTGAACGACTTGTGTACTAGCTAGAATTATCTTCACAACCATCTTGTATCAAATTTATTGTGTGCTATATTTCATGCTATATATAAAATAAGCGGTATTGTAAGTTTGTAAAATATTGTGAAAAAGTTTGAACGCGAAATATTATTATAATCAGTTTTACATATAGAATTGTAGTAGTTGAATTGTATATTAGCTACTAAGTATGAACTTAACGGGTAGGTACTACCCGAATTTAAACTTATAAAACGCTAATATGAAGAAAAAACTTTTATAAATGAGTTCATATTATGCTACGAAATACTATTAACTACTCTTAATATTCTGTATGATTAACTTGTTCCATTTGACTATTTTGAAGGAAATGGCACCGACTACTCGACACACCGTGAATATGAATGAAGAGGAATTCCGTACTTTTCTATCTTCAAACATAGCCGCAGTACAGGCTGCGCTACATACCAACAATAACCTTGGATCTAGCAGTACAGGAAATCGTGTAGGATGCACCTACAAAGAATTCACTGCCTGCAAACCTTTGGAATTTGATGGAACCGAAGGACCGATCGGATTGAAACGGTGGACCGAGAAGGTCGAATCGGTGTTTGCCATAAGTGTACTGAAGAGGACAAAGTGAAGTACGCTACGCATACCTTCACAGGTTCTGCGTTAACATGGTGGAATACCTATCTAGAGCAAGTGGGACAAGACGATGCGTACGCACTACCGTGGTCAGCATTCAAGCACTTGATGAACGAGAAGTACCGTCCCAGAACCGAGGTCAATAAGCTCAAGACAGAACTTAGAGGGTTACGAACCCAAGGATTTGATATTACCACGTACGAAAGACGATTCACAGAATTGTGCCTATTGTGTCCGGGAGCATTCGAAGATGAGGAAGAGAAGATCGACGCGTTTGTGAAAGGATTACCGGAAAGAATCCAAGAAGATATAAGTTCACACGAGCCCGCCTCCATACAACAGGCATGTAGAATGGCTCACAAACTAGTGAACCAGATTGAAGAAAGAATTAAAGAACAGACTGCTGAAGAGGCCAATGTGAAGCAAGTCAAAAGAAAGTGGGAGGAAAACGGTGATAAGAATCACCAATACAACAACAACAGCAATCGCAACAATTATCCCAACAATCGCAACATCAATCGCAACTACAACAAACGGCCCAACAACAACAACAACAACAACAACAGCAACAGCAACTACAACAATCATCTCAACAACAATAATAACTGCAACAACAACAACAATCAGAAGCAGCTATGCCAAAGGTGTGAAAAGTATCACTCGGGGTTCTGCACCAAATTTTGCAACAAGTGTAAAAGAAATGGTCATAGCACGGCGAAGTGTGAGGTCTACGGACCAGGGGTTAATAGAACAAAAGGAACAAATGGTGTCGGAACGAGTAATGGCGGAGCAAGTAGTGTCGAAGCAAGTTATGCCAATGTAGTTTGTTATAAATGTGGAAAACCGGGCCACATTATTAGAAATTGCCCGAACCAGGAGAACACGAATGGACAAGGCCGCGGAAGAGTTTTCAATATTAATGCGGCAGAGGCACAAGAAGACCCGGAGCTTGTTACGGGTACGTTTCTTATTGACAATAAATCTGCTTACGTTTTATTTGATTCGGGTGCGGATAGAAGCTATATGAGTAGAGATTTTTGTGCTAAATTAAGTTGTCCATTGACGCCTTTGGATAGTAAATTTTTACTCGAATTAGCAAATGGTAAATTAATTTCAGCAGATAATATATGTCGGAATCGAGAAATTAAACTGGTTAGCGAAACATTTAAGATTGATTTGATACCAGTAGAGTTAGGGAGTTTTGATGTGATAATCGGTATGGACTGGTTGAAAGAAGTGAAAGCAGAGATCGTTTGTTACAAAAATGCAATTCGCATTATACGAGAAAAAGGAAAACCCTTAATGGTGTACGGAGAAAAGGGAAACACGAAGCTACATCTTATTAGTAATTTGAAGGCACAAAAACTAATAAGAAAAGGTTGCTATGCTATTCTAGCACACGTCGAGAAAGTACAAACTGAAGAAAAGAGCATCAATGATGTTCCCATTGCAAAAGATTTTCCCGATGTATTTCCGAAAGAATTACCGGGATTACCCCCACATCGATCTGTTGAATTTCAAATAGATCTTGTACCAGGAGCTGCACCAATAGCTCGTGCTCCTTACAGACTTGCACCCAGCGAGATGAAAGAACTGCAAAGCCAATTACAAGAACTTTTAGAGCGTGGTTTCATTCGACCAAGCACATCACTGTGGGGAGCTCCTGTTTTGTTTGTCAAGAAGAAAGATGGTACAGTCAGGTTGTGTATCGACTACCGAGAGTTGAACAAACTTACCATCAAGAACCGCTACCCACTACCGAGAATCGACGACTTATTTGATCAACTACAAGGCTCGTCTGTTTATTCAAAGATTGACTTACGTTCCGGGTACCATCAAATGCGGGTGAAAGAAGATGATATTCCAAAGACTGCTTTCAGAACACGTTACGGTCATTACGAGTTTATGGTCATGCCGTTTGGTTTAACTAATGCACCAGCTGTGTTCATGGACCTTATGAACCGAGTGTGTGGACCATACCTTGACAAGTTTGTCATTGTTTTCATTGATGACATACTTATTTACTCAAAGAATGACCAAGAACACGGTGAACATTTGAGAAAGGTGTTAGAAGTATTGAGGAAAGAAGAATTGTACGCTAAGTTTTCAAAGTGTGCATTTTGGTTGGAAGAAGTTCAATTCCTCGGTCACATAGTGAACAAAGAAGGTATTAAGGTGGATCCGGCAAAGATAGAAACTGTTGAAAAGTGGGAAACCCCGAAAACTCCGAAACACATACGCCAGTTTTTAGGACTAGCTGGTTACTACAGAAGGTTCATCCAAGACTTTTCCAGAATAGCAAAACCCTTGACTGTATTAACACATAAAGGGAAGAAATTTGAATGGAATGATGAACAAGAGAAAGCGTTTCAGTTATTGAAGAAAAAGCTAACTACGGCACCTATATTGTCATTGCCTGAAGGGAATGATGATTTTGTGATTTATTGTGACGCATCAAAGCAAGGTCTCGGTTGTGTATTAATGCAACGAACGAAGGTGATTGCTTATGCGTCTAGACAATTGAAGATTCACGAACAAAATTATAAGACGCATGATTTGGAATTAGGCGCGGTTGTGTTTGCATTAAAGACTTGGAGGCACTACTTATATGGGGTCAAAAGTATTATATATACCGACCACAAAAGTCTTCAACAATATTTAATCAGAAACAACTGAATATTGAAAGGACCCGTTCATATACATTATAAACGATTCACAATAGTTGATTACATTGCGAGGTATTTGACCTATATATGATATATTTTACAAACATTGCATTCGTTTTTAAAAGACAATCTTTCTTTACATCAAAAATTGACAGGCATGCATACCATTTCATAATATCCACTATCCAACTATAAATTGATTTAATAATAATCTTTGATGAACTCAATGACTCGAATGCAACGTTCTTCGAAATATGCTATGAAAGACTCCAAGTAATATCTTTAAAATGAGCAAATGCACAGCGGAAGATTTCTTTAACACCTGAGAATAAACATGCTTTAAAGTGTCAACCAAAAGGTTGGTGAGTTCATTAGTTTATCATAATCATTTATTTCCATCATTTTAATAGACCACAAGAATTTCATTTCCAGTTCTCATAAATATACGTCCCATGCATAGAGACAAAAAAATAATCATTCATATGGTGAACACCTGGTAACCGACATTAACTAGATACATATAAGAATATCCCCTATCATTCCGGGATCCTCCTTCGGACATGATATAATTTCGAAGTACTAAAGCATCCGGTACTTTGGATGGGGTTTGTTAGGCCCAATAGATCTATCTTTAGGATTCGCGTCAATTAGGGTGTCTGTTCCCTAATTCTTAGATTACCAGACTTAATAAAAAGGGGCATATTCGATTTCGATAATTCAACCATATAATGTAGTTTCGATTACTTGTGTCTATTTCGAAAAACATTTATAAAAATTGCGCATGTATTCTCAGCCCAAAAATATAAAGGGTAAAAAGGCAAATGAAACTCACCATACTGTATTTCGTAGTAAAAATACATATAACGTCATTGAACAAGTGCAAGGTTGGCCTCGGATTCACGAACCTAAATTAATTATATATATATTTATGTGTTGGTCAATATTTGTCTAACAAATTAGGTCAAGTCATAGTGTACCACAATCCTAATGCTCGAGACTAATATGCATAAGTCAACAAAAGTAAATTTGACTCAAAATAATTTCCAAAAAATCTATATATGATTAATATATAGTTTAAATATCGTCGTTTTATATTTTTAAATATTTTTAAAAGATTTATTAGAGTAAATAATATAATTTATTTATTAATAAATAAAATTTTATATTATATTTATATAATAAAATATACTTTTATATATATTAAGTAATAAAATTTATAGGGTTCATTTAATATTATAAAGATAATATGATAGGTATTATTAAAGTAAGTTATTACACGTAGTAAAATATGTTTGTATCAAATATTTATTTGATAAAATAATATCTATAATGATAGTAAGTAAAAGTTGTATTATTTTGTAATAATAATTATTATTATAAAAATATAAATATTTATAATTACTAAGATGACATTATGATAAAACGATAATTCTAATTATGATAACTTTAATATTTACGATAATTTGTAATATTATCTTTAAAATAATAATTCTATTTAAAATAATAATAATAATAATAATGATATTTTATAGTAACAATGACATTTCTATTAAAATGATAATTTTTGTTAAAATGATAGTTTTAATACTAACGATAATTTTAATAATAATAGTAATGATAAAAATAATAAGAACGATAATTTTATCTAAATCAATATCTTATAATATTTTAATTTCATCATGATACTCTTACCCATTATTTCCTAATCGTTTCGTTTAATAGCTTTTAATCGTCTTTTATATCGTGTTCGTAATAATGATAATAATAGTAATCAAAATAATTAGGTGTTACAAATATTTATTTTAATTACACTAATATTAATAATGATAGTTACTATAACATTATTAACGATAATACTAATAATTATCTTAATGATAATATAGTAATAATAATAATAACAATAACAATAACCATTTTTAAATAATGATATATATATTAATAATGATAATAATAAATATAAAACCAATAATAATAATAATAATAATAATAATAATAATAATTGGATAATAATAATAATACTAATTATAACTTTAACGATAATAGCGATAGTAATAAAAAAAATAACAATTTTTAATGATAAATCCTTTTATTGATAAAGATAATAATAATGATAATAATAATAATAATAATAATAAGATAAAACTAGAACGACGATAATAACGACGATAATAATAATCATTTTTAATAATAATACAAAAATTCGATGGACTATAACTTCAAATCCGTTCATCGAAATCATTCGATATCTAAATGAAAAGTTCTTAATTTTTCGCTAGCTTTTCAACGACATGCATATCTTATACCTTATCTCAATCGTATATGTAACTAATTCAGGAATCAACATAACCTATCTAATGGCAATATCAAAAGTACAAGCATGCATAATCCTATATACTCGAGCACTAGTCAGGGATACACTATTAGTATGTAAAAATTAAATTATGAGTACTCACATATCAATATTGAGATTCAATATTGCAGGAAAGGTACGTAGACGCAACGGAGATGATAAACACTATATTGATCTCACGAGCATACCCATGAACCATACTCAATCACCTCCATAGCTATAACCCATAATTTCCTTAATCCTATCCCACTCGAAAAAACAACTTCGAAATCACTCGGACAGCACTCCGTCGTAATATTTTATGTATACTAATAATATCTTGAGATAATACGGAGTAAATATATATATGTAAATCGATTGAGAGAGTTTAGAGAAAACTATTTTCAAGTTTCTATGAAATAATGAAACCTATTGAATTCTATTTATAATAGATTTTTGAATTATTAAAATGAATTATTAAAGTATGAATTATTAAAGTGAATTATTAAAGTATGAATTATTAAAGTGAATTATTAAAGTATGAATTATTAAAGTGAATTATTAAAGTATGAATTATTAAAGTGAATTATTAAAGTATGAATTATTAAAGTGAATTATTAAAGTATGAATTATTAAAGTTAAAGTAAAGTAAAAATAAAGTAAAGGTAAAGTTTAAGTATAGTAAAAGTATAAAACTATGTACGTATAATACGCGTATAAATATATATAATATTAATTTAAATCGTTATATATATTTAATAAAATAAAATATAAATATCGTTATCTTTATCATACTAGTTAAGTAATGAGTTGTCAAAAGTGGTTCTTGATATTTATAAAAGTTATATACATTTTAATAATAAAGTTCTTTTTAAACTGAAAACGTTTTTGTACGTTTAAAACTAAATAGATCAATCGAGTCTTTATGAGATTCAATCTTCCACTATCCTTTGTCTAGTTCTCAATGATTGACAATTTGTTCATATTTATAAATCACTTTACCATTTTCCGAATATTGTTAAAATGAAAAGATTTTTCAAATCAACGTGGGCCTTTCAACAGAGACTTGTAATCATAATTTAATATATCTGATAATTCAATCATTTGATCTTATCTTCTAATTCCATTGATAAACATTTTGAAACAGATACAATCATATAAAGTATTTAATCTAATATTTTGTTTACGTTTCAAGTTATAATATATATACACATATACATATATAATCATATTCGTTTAATGGTTCGTGAATCGTTGGAACTTGGTCGAGGTTATAATGAATGTATGAACACAATTTAAAATTCTTGAGATTTAACTTAACAAACTTTGCTTATCGTGTCGGAATAATATAAAGATAAAGTTTAAATTTGGTTGGAAATTTCCGGGTTGTCACAGTACCTACCCGTTAAAGAAATTTCGTCCCGAAATTTGAGTGGAAAGGTCGCGAATGATAATAAGTATGTTTTCATGATGCATACAGGCTGAAAATTAGAGTTTTATCATCAACGAATAATTTGGATAAACAATCCATTTATATGAAGAGTACGAATGAAGCTAACATAGAAGAGTGAAATGAGTAAGTGTAGATTCATCTTATCATTTGACGTAGATATGATTGATTTCCAGATTTCAAGGGATTTGAAGAAAATCTTTGTAATAAGATTTGATTCTCCGGTAACAAAAGGAATTAGGATCCGCTTTAAATGCGATCGTCCATTTTAATTCTTCTGTCGGAGATTTTTTTATAAATTCACCTCCTTCGTTTTCTTACAACTCACACCTTCTGTTGATGCATTTTATGCAAGTCCCTAGACATCTACCCACGTCCATTGCAGGTACAACAGTTTACAGGCCACCATGATCGTTCGTTATTATCCTATTTGTGTTTGTATGTGGTTACAGCAACTGCAGGAACGAGATGTGGATGTTTGACTATGTTAGACTTAGTCAGACGTCCGAGTGAAGCCTCACTCGTACGGCTGACAGGCTCATACGCACGGTTGATGCTGAGCTAAGTCACAATTACAATCTAAATGAGAAGACACGAGTGAGTGATCACCCGTACGGCTGATGAAGCCAACTCGTATGTGTGATGGATGAATCGTACGGGTGAGTCAACAGCAGGGGTATATAAAGTCTTATGTTCTTCATTTTTAGGTTAAGCCTCTCATTTGTTACACACACTCAGATCTGGTGAGCTTCTCCGATTCTCTCTCAACCCAAATCACCCAGGTGGTGAATAATAGCTCTAGGTGTTGATCTAATCACACTTGATTTAGTTGTGGTATGACTAAATTAATCACAAAAAGCTTAACCTATTCACTAGAGGGTTTGATTCACTTATTCCGTCATTATGTGAGTTAAATCTGTTGATTTCTAAGTTCCTAGTCATGTTTCATCACCTTCTATTCTTTCCCCCTCAACTCATATTTTAAAGTATTCATCAATATGCTCCATCCAGTTCTGATTCTCGATATACTTATAACTTTCATATCGGTCATTCTTCTTTTTCATCTACCGCCGGAAGAATTTATTTACTTCTACTATACTCTTGGGTTTATAGTGTTTCTAGTTCTCCCGTGTCTTTATATTGCTATAAGCATCGATATATATGGTTTATAATTTTTGGTTTGTCGTTGGGCTTTATATCTTCCCTTATATTTCAAAGTCTCTGTTTCTATCTTCTATAATCATTGTCATCCACAGTTAATGCTCTCTTTTATTTGCTGCAATTTATACCCCAATTTCTATTTCGGAGTTTTGTCATTTCGTTTCTTCTTCTTGCGATTAAGCACCGCTTGTAATGGTCCAGAATTCACAAATATGATTTTCGGAATGAACATTGTTAATGTTCTAGGAAGGAAATTGTGATGGCACGATCTTGACTTGTCAAATTACTAGAATACCTTGGAAAAGGCCGAATCATCAAGAAATATTTTCTTGATATTTTAGAGGTTAAATAGAATACAAGAGTCGTATAACATGGCACATGATGATGTTATGATCTGTGAATCATCACGTTCCATTTAGAAACTCAGCATGAATTACTGTAATATAATCACGTTGATCAAGTGTCATTATATTATACTAACTCATGCTTCAGTTTCCAACACTACTTAAAAAACATTCATATTTTAAACTCAAAGGTTTACAGAGTATAGGAACTAAACAGTTTCCTTTTTGATGTAATACAGAGAGCGCAAAGAGATAAATGATTCCAGATAAGAATAGTTATGGAAATATCTTCAGAAATATGGAGGATATTTATAATGAAAGATACGATGATATTTTAGAATTTCTAATATCAGAGGATGATGAAGAATATTGTCTGTAAGGGTTTAGTGTCAGGAGCAAGGTATTCGTTAATGACTTCAGCAGACACTGAATCATTTGGATTCTTTGAAGGCAGGTTCAGTCTTTGTGATTTGTCCACAGCCTCCTTCATACTTTGCTCAATCCGTTTTCCAGTTCCAAAACTTCTCTATTTCTGAGCTTTGTTAATACACTAATCTTTATCATCAAACTTTTTACTGCTAAGGTCGTTTACAGTTTTTGTTGCTTCATCATCATTTCGAGAACTAGTTCGCGGTTCAGAGTGTTTTTCAGAAACTTCACATTCGAAGTATGTAAGCCTTGGAAATAGACGTTATGTATAACTGTTGGTGTCAACATGCTGTGAGATTTCAAAATACTGATTGCTAACTCCCAATGATTCGTATGACAATTCTCATTACAAGAGGCAGATGAGTAAATGATGAGGTTTCGATAAATATAAAGATTCTTCGGAATGCCCAAGATCAGTGAAGTTGTTGGTAAGTTTATTGCTAATGTGGTAGAATATGAAAGGTTCTCCGGTAACAAAAGGGTAATCACATATATCAAAATTATGATAAGGCTACTCCGAATGAAAAAATCGAAGTTGTCTTGCTGGAGCTGTGATATAATTTGCTACTTTGCAAAGGAATTGCAAGGTTATTTTTGCTAATAAATGCCAAAAGATCTGACACAGATATGTGTTGAATTATGACTTTGGTTTCGAGAGCTTTTTAAGTACATAACTGTGGGTAATATATGGTTGGATCATCATCTCGATTGCTCATTATTTGAAGTGTCTTCAGAGATTTTCGAAGGGTTTGAACATAGATTGTAATCGTTTGTATACATTTGATGTTCTAACACACTTTTGAAGTCAAAGTATAGCTTTGAAAGATGTAGGAATCTAAAAGTAATGGTACCGGTTATATCTCGAATTGAATTCTGAGATTTTAAAATCAGAATACGTAATTGGGTTTGAATGAGTATGGTTGTTTTGATTTCTATGAAAGAATGTATATTATTGTGAAAGTAGGAAGTATAATTGATAATTTGCTTAATCTGATTCGAAGAATGTAACATATTAATTGTGAATTTATATATATCTCTCGGGTATTACCTACCCGTTAAAAAATTTTCACAATTAATATTTTGTACATAAGAATTTTATTACAGTCTTTATGAAAATATATATGTATATATTCTCCTCAGATGTAACATAGATTTTAATGAGTTAATACTAAATTAAACTCATTCAATTTACGGTTGGAACTAGAATTGAATAATTCCTTGAAGGTTTAGAGGTTACATAAGTATTTCTTTAATAATATTGAAATTATGAATCAATACTTCGTTATTTGTTGAGAAGTGATGTTGGTTTTCGTTAAATTCTTGTGAACTTCGCAAAGTACGAATGATGTTATCTGAAAAGTTTCGGTTACATCAATGATGAAGTGTAAAATCAAATATATACTTGATTTATTAGGAATTGGAATTTGTTGAATTGAGACAGAGATTGTAGTTAACGATGGTTAAGTCGCGGGTGAGGGACGTACATTATTGCATATTTGTAATATGAATTAACTGAGTAGTTAAGATTCACACACAATAGCTTAGCACGGAAAGATTTGTTTTTTATTTCAAAATATATATATATATATATAATATATATAATTTCTTCAGAGGGAATGAGTTAATTCTTCATAACTTGTTGATACAATATACACGTTATTGATTCGTAATGATGTCCACAGTGATTCTTGAACTGACGGAGTTTGTGATGTTATAGGTGTTGTTGATTCTGATGTTGACTGTACTGACGATGCTGGTGACGTTGACGGTACCGTTGATGCTGTTGGTAAAACAAGTTTAACTTGTTAATCACACACCATTTTTGTCAGGGTTTCTACTCTTCTTTCTATCATTTTGGTTCGCTTAACTGATTTATGGTTAGGGCTAGATTAGATAATCTCTAAGACTTTAGAGATTATATAATCGCCGCGGAATGTTTCTCCAATGAAGTTATGAATTAATACTTCGTCAGTTATTGTTGTTGGTACTCCTTGGTATCTATGGTGCGTATGACGTTGATGCTCGTGGGACAGATTGTGAAGTTGAGGTTTACAACGCGGTTGTGGTTGGAGGTGGTAATGGTACTGTTGGCGTTGATGATGGTGGTACTGGTTATGCTGCTGGTGCTGCTGCTGGTGTTTGTAATCTCTGCACCATATTCTCCAAAGCCACTACCCGAGCGCGAAGTTCGTTGACTTCTTCTATTATTCCAGAATGATTGTCGGTCGGAACGAGCGGATAAATAAAATCTAGAATTTGATGTAGTATATAATCGTGACGAGATACCCTGGAAATGAGAGAGAAAATGGTGTCTCGAACAGGTTCGGCGGTAAGTGCTTCAGGTTCTTCGCCAAGAGGGCAATGTGGTGGATGGAAAGGATCGCCTTTTTCTTGTTTCCAATGATTGAGGAGGCTACGAACCCATCCCCAATTCATCCAGAATAGGTGATGACTGATTGGTTGATCCATTCCGGTCACACTGCTTTCGGAGCTTGAGTGAGATTCCATTTCGGAATCCGAGTGACTTGAACTGATGACAAATTCCATTTCGTACGATTGGATAAAGGATTTTCGATATAAAAATGATTTTTCGGCTATCGGGTGGTATTCTATTTACATAGGATATCTATATATAGAGATCAAAAGATTTCATAGATTACGGAGGAATTTGCGGGGTATGTCAGGTAAAGTTTAAAGTAACAGATACGATAAGATATGATTTAGCAGATACGCTAAGATATGAAGTTTGTCTATACACTACTCATGCAATTAATGTAGCAAGACGTGTCTAGACTAATAATGATAAGCAGGTAATTTCCTATGGATGATAAGCAGATGATTTCCGACTAGAAATGATAAGCAAAACTTTTGACATGCAGACACGGTCGAAGTCCAGACTCACTAATGCATCCTAACGACTTATCAGTTAGACACACTAATGCAGACCTGGTTCGCTAAGACCACCGCTCTGATACCAACTGAAAGGACCCGTTCATATACATTATAAACGATTCACAATAGTTGATTACATTGCGAGGTATTTGACCTATATATGATATATTTTACAAACATTGCATTCGTTTTTAAAAGACAATCTTTCTTTACATCAAAAATTGACAGGCATGCATACCATTTCATAATATCCACTATCCAACTATAAATTGATTTAATAATAATCTTTGATGAACTCAATGACTCGAATGCAACGTTCTTCGAAATATGCTATGAAAGACTCCAAGTAATATCTTTAAAATGAGCAAATGCACAGCGGAAGATTTCTTTAACACCTGAGAATAAATGTAGTGACCCGAACTTTTCCATGTTTATATATATTAATTGAGATTGATATTTACATGATTAAATGTTTCCAACATGTTAAGCAATCAAACTTGTTAAGACTTGATTAATTGAAATATGTTTCATATAGACAATTGACCACCCAAGTTGACCGGTGATTCACGAACGTTAAAACTTGTAAAAACTATATGATGACATATATATGGTTATATATATAGTTAACATGATATTATGATAAGTAAACATATCATTAAGTATATTAACAATGAACTACATATGTAAAAACAAGACTACTAACTTAATGATTTTGAAACGAGACATATATGTAACGATTATCGGTGTAACGACATTTAATGTATATATATCATATTAAGAGATATTCGTACATCATAATATCATGATAATATAATAATTTAAAATCTCTTTTGATATTATAAACATTAGGTTAACAACATTTAACAAGATCGTTAACCTAAAGGTTTCAAAACAACACTTACATGTAACGACTAACGATGACTTAACGACTCAGTTAAAATGTATATACATGTAGTGTTTTAATATGTATTTATACACTTTTGAAAGACTTCAATACACTTATCAAAATACTTCTACTTAACAAAAATGCTTACAATTACATTCTCGTTCAGTTTCATCAACAATTCTACTCGTATGTACCCGTATTCGTACTCGTACAATACACAGCTTTTAGATGTATGTACTATTGGTATATACACTCCAATGATCAGCTCTTAGCAGCCCATGTGAGTCACCTAACACATGTGGGAACCATCATTTGGCAACTAGCATGAAATATCTCATAAGATTACAAAAATATGAGTAATCATTCATGACTTATTTACATGAAAACAAAATTACATATCCTTTATATCTAATCCATACACCAACGACCAAAAACACCTACAAACACTTTCATTCTTCAATTTTCTTCATCTAATTGAACTCTCTCAAGTTCTATCTTCAAGTTCTAAGTGTTCTTCATAAATTCCAAAAGTTCTAGTTTCATAAAATCAAGAATACTTTCAAGTTTGCTAGCTCACTTCCAATCTTGTAAGGTGATCATCCAACCTCAAGAAATCTTTTTTTCTTACAGTAGGTTATCATTCTAATACAAGGTAATAATCATATTCAAACTTTGGTTCAATTTCTATAACTATAACAATCTTATTTCAAGTGATGATCTTACTTGAACTTGTTTTCGTGTCATGATTTTGCTTCAAGAACTTTGAGCCATCCAAGGATCCATTGAAGCTAGATCCATTTTTCTATTTTCCAGTAGGTTCATCCAAGGAACTTAAGGTAGTAATGATGTTCATAACATCATTCGATTCATACATATAAAGCTATCTTATTCGAAGGTTTAAACTTGTAATCACTAGAACATAGTTTAGTTAATTCTAAACTTGTTCGCAAACAAAAGTTAATCCTTCTAACTTGACTTTTAAAATCAACTAAACACATGTTCTATATCTATATGATATTCTAACTTAATGATTTAAAACCTGGAAACACGAAAAACACCGTAAAACCGGATTTACGCCGTCGTAGTAACACCGCGGGCTGTTTTGGGTTAGTTAATTAAAAACTATGATAAACTTTGATTTAAAAGTTGTTATTCTGAGAAAATGATTTTTATTATGAACATGAAACTATATCCAAAAATTATGGTTAAACTCAAAGTGGAAGTATGTTTTCTAAAATGGTCATCTAGACGTCGTTCTTTCGACTGAAATGACTACCTTTACAAAAACGACTTGTAACTTATTTTTCCGACTATAAACCTATACTTTTTCTGTTTAGATTCATAAAATAGAGTTCAATATGAAACCATAGCAATTTGATTCACTCAAAACGGATTTAAAATGAAGAAGTTATGGGTAAAACAAGATTGGATAATTTTTCTCATTTTAGCTACGTGAAAATTGGTAACAAATCTATTTCAACCATAACTTAATTAACTTGTATTGTATATTATGTAATCTTGAGATACCATAGACACGTATACAATGTTTCGACCTATCATGTCGACACATCTATATATATTTCGGAACAACCATAGACACTCTATATGTGAATGTTGGAGTTAGCTATACAGGGTTGAGGTTGATTCCAAAATATATATAGTTTGAGTTGTGATCAATACTGAGATACGTATACACTGGGTCGTGGATTGATTCAAGATAATATTTATCGATTTATTTCTGTACATCTAACTGTGGACAACTAGTTGTAGGTTACTAACGAGGACAGCTGACTTAATAAACTAAAAACATCAAAATATATTAAAAATGTTGTAAATATATTTTGAACATACTTTGATATATATGTATATATTGTTATAGGTTCGTGAATCAACCAGTGGCCAAGTCTTACTTCCCGACGAAGTAAAAAATCTGTGAAAGTGAGTTATAGTCCCACTTTTAAAATCTAATATTTTTGGGATGAGAATACAAGCAGGTTTTATAAATGATTTACAAAATAGACACAAGTATGTGAAACTACATTCTATGGTTGAATTATCGAAATCGAATATGCCCCTTTTTATTAAGTCTGGTAATCTAAGAATTAGGGAACAGACACCCTAATTGACGCGAATCCTAAAGATAGATCTATTGGGCCTAACAAACCCCATCCAAAGTACCGGATGCTTTAGTACTTCGAAATTTATATCATATCCGAAGGGTGTCCCGGAATGATGGGGATATTCTTATATATGCATCTTGTTAATGTTGGTTACCAGGTGTTCACCATATGAATGATTTTTATCTCTATGTATGGGATGTGTATTGAAATATGAAATCTTGTGGTCTATTGTTACGATTTGATATATATAGGTTAAACCTATAACTCACCAACATTTTTGTTGACGTTTTAAGCATGTTTATTCTCAGGTGATTATTAAGAGCTTCCGCTGTCGCATACTTAAATAAGGACAAGATTTGGAGTCCATGCTTGTATAATATTGTGTAAAAACTGCATTCAAGGAACTTATTTTGTTGTAACATATTTGTATTGTAAACCATTATGTAATGGTCGTGTGTAAACAGGATATTTTAGATTATCATTATTTGATAATCTACGTAAAGCTTTTTAAACCTTTATTGATGAAATAAAGGTTATGGTTTGTTTAAAAATGAATGCAGTCTTTGAAAAACGTCTCATATAGAGGTCAAAACCTCGCAACGAAATCAATTAATATGGAACGTTTTTAATCAATAAGAACGGGACATTTCAGTTGGTATCCGAGCGTTGGTCTTAGAGAACCAGAAAATTTGCATTAGTGTGTCTTATCGAGTTTGTTAGGATGCATTAGTGAGTCTGGACTTCGACCGTGTTTTCTTTAAAAATGATTGCTTAACATTTTTGTTGGAAACTATATATTTTTAACATATGAATATTATGTGATATATTAATCTCTTAACGTGTTTGATATTATGTGATAGATGTCTACCTCTAGAACAAGTCCCATTGACTCACCTAATAATAATGAAGAGTCAAATGTAAATTGGAATGATTTGTGGACTGATTCACAAGTTCCCGAAGAGGAACCGGAAGAAGAGTCGGAACCGGAAGAAGAATCGGAACCGGATGAAGAAATAGAACCGGTGGGGGAAATAATAAAACGGTTAAGTAAAAGAAAATTCTCAACCAACCGACCAAAGTTAATTATGGTCAATGGTGTTTCCGCCAAGGAAGCAAAATATTGGGAGGATTACCAATTCTCCGATGAATCAGATTCCGACGAGAATTCCGATGATGTTATAGAAATTACCCCAACTGAATTTAAAAAGGCAAAAGAAAATAATAAGGGAAAGGGCATAAAAATAGAGAAATCTAATTCCAACCCCGATGAACTTTATATGTATCGTCAACCCCCGAAGTCCTTAAGTTGTAACAATGACCCGGGAACCTCTAAACCACCAGGTTTTTCTAAACCAATGTGGACAACGACGGCTCGTATTAGGGGAACATCATATATCCCTAGAAACTTGGCAAAACGAACCAAAACCGAAGAAGAAGAAACGAGCGAGTCGGAATAAGATAGTTGTATTCGTGTGGTGTAATATATGTAATATAGTGTTCTTATGCTTTATGATATATGTAAAAATTGCTTGTATTAATAAGTATTTTTTTATAAATCTAACTCTTGTCTATTTTACAGTTTAAAAACACAAAATGGATAGACAACCCAATATTTTAAGAGACCTACCCGGAGACATGATTGATGAAATCTTGTCTAGAGTCGGCCAGAATTCTTCGGCACAACTATTTAAGGCGAGATCAGTTTGTAAGACATTCGAAGAACGTTCCAAGAATGTCTTGGTTTATAAGAGACTTTCGTTTGAAAGATGGGGGATATCACATTGGGAAACCCATAAGTTACGATGTGTTTACTTTGACGCATATATTGCGGGGAACCCAAATGCTATTTTACGCAACGGGTTAAGAAATTATTTTGACTCAATATATCCGAATATTGGACTTCGTGATTTAGAAAAAGCGGCTAACATGCAATATAAAGAAGCATGTTATGCTTACGGATTAGTAATGTTCGCTTCTCACCAAAGTGAGAACAAGAACATCGGGCTACAACTATTAAACAAAACGTTTCCACAAGTGACGGAGTCGGTAATTGGGGTAAGAAATGAGGTTTTTAGATTATTACGGGACTGTTGGACATTATGTAACCCTCGTCCCTTTGATGACGTTACAACACGCTGTCTTATCAACGGCCATAACGGTTATGTTGCACAAGACCAAGGATGGGAAGTAGTCCTAGTAAAACCAGAATGCATGACTTGTTTCTGGACGTATGAATTACGTGTCTTTATTACCTTTGCTGAACGACTTGTGTACTAGCTAGAATTGTCTTCACAACTATCTTGTATCAAAGTTATTGTGTGCTATATTTCATGCTTTATGTAAAATAAGCGGTATTGTAAGTTTGTAAAATATTGTATAAAAGTTTGAACGCGAAATATTATTATAATCAGTTTTTCATATAGAATTGTAGTAGTTGAATTGTATATTAGCTACTAAGTATGAACTTAACGGGTAGGTACTACCCGAATTTAAACTTATAAAACGCTAATATGAAGAAAAAGCTTTTATAAATGAGTTCATATTATGCTACGAAATACTATTAACTACTCTTAATATTCTGTATGATTAACTTGTTCCATTTAACTATTTTGAAGGAAATGGCACCGACTACTCGACACACCGTGAATATGAATGAAGAGGAATTCCGTACTTTTCTAGCTTCAAACATAGCCGCAGTACAGGCTGCGCTACATACCAACAATAACCTTGGATCTAGCAGTACAGGAAATCGTGTAGGATGCACCTACAAAGAATTCACTGCCTGCAAACCTTTGGAATTTGATGGAACCGAAGGACCGATCGGATTGAAACGGTGGACCGAGAAGGTTGAATCAGTGTTTGCCATAAGTAAGTGTACTGAAGAGGACAAAGTGAAGTACGCTACGCATACCTTCACAGGTTCTGCGTTAACATGGTGGAATACCTATCTAGAGCAAGTGGGACAAGATGATGCATACGCACTACCGTGGTCAGCATTCAAGCACTTGATGAACGAGAAGTACCGTCCCAGAACCGAGGTCAATAAGCTCAAGACAGAACTTAGAGGGTTACGAACCCAAGGATTTGATATTACCACGTACGAAAGACGATTCACAGAATTGTGCCTATTGTGTCCGGGAGCATTCGAAGATGAGGAAGAGAAGATCGACGCGTTTGTGAAAGGATTACCGGAAAGAATCCAAGAAGATATAAGTTCACACGAGCCCGCCTCCATACAACAGGCATGTAGAATGGCTCACAAACTAGTGAACCAGATTGAAGAAAGAATTAAAGAACAGACTGCTGAAGAGGCCAATGTGAAGCAAGTCAAAAGAAAGTGGGAGGAAAACGGTGATAAGAATCACCAATACAACAACAACAGCAATTACAACAATAATCGCAACAATTATCCCAACAATCGCAACATCAATCGCAACTACAACAAACGGCCCAACAACAACAACAACAACAACAACAACAGCAACTACAACAATCATCCCAACAACAATAATAACCGCAACAACAACAACAATCAGAAGCAACTATGCCAAAGGTGTGAAAAGAATCACTCGGGGTTCTGCACCAAATTTTGCAACAAGTGTAAAAGAAATGGTCATAGCGCGGCGAAGTGTGAGATCTACGGACCAGGGGTTAATAGAACAAAAGGAACAAATGGTGTCGGAACGAGTAATGGTGGAGCAAGTAGTGTCGGAGCAAGTTATGCCAATGTAGTTTGTTATAAATGTGGAAAACCAGGCCACATTATTAGAAATTGCCCGAACCAGGAGAACACGAATGGACAAGGCCGCGGAAGAGTTTTCAATATTAATGCGGCAGAGGCACAGGAAGACCCGGAGCTTGTTACGGGTACGTTTCTTATTGACAATAAATCTGCTTACGTTTTATTTGATTCGGGTGCGGATAGAAGCTATATGAGTAGAGATTTTTGTGCTAAATTAAGTTGTCCATTGACGCCTTTGGATAGTAAATTTTTACTCGAATTAGCAAATGGTAAATTAATTTCAGCAGATAATATATGTCGGAATCGAGAAATTAAACTGGTTAGCGAAACATTTAAGATTGATTTGATACCAGTAGAGTTAGGGAGTTTTGATGTGATAATCGGTATGGACTGGTTGAAAGAAGTGAAAGCGGAGATCGTTTGTTACAAAAATGCAATTCGCATTATACGAGAAAAAGGAAAACCCTTAATGGTGTACGGAGAAAAGGGCAACACGAAGCTACATCTTATTAGTAATTTGAAGGCACAAAAACTAATAAGAAAAGGTTGCTATGCTGTTCTAGCACACGTTGAGAAAGTACAAACTGAAGAAAAGAGCATCAATGATGTTCCCATTGCAAAAGAATTTCCCGATGTATTTCCGAAAGAATTACCGGGATTACCCCCACATCGATCCGTTGAATTTCAAATAGATCTTGTACCAGGAGCTGCACCAATAGCTCGTGCTCCTTACAGACTCGCACCCAGCGAGATGAAAGAACTGCAAAGCCAATTACAAGAACTTTTAGAGCGTGGTTTCATTCGACCAAGCACATCACCGTGGGGAGCTCCTGTTTTGTTTGTCAAGAAGAAAGATGGTACATTCAGGTTGTGTATCGACTACCGAGAGTTGAACAAACTTACCATCAAGAACCGCTACCCACTACCGAGAATCGACGACTTATTTGATCAACTACAAGGCTCGTCTGTTTATTCAAAGATTGACTTACGTTCCGGGTATCATCAAATGCGGGTGAAAGAAGAAGATATTCCAAAGACTGCTTTCAGAACACGTTACGGTCATTACGAGTTTATGGTCATGCCGTTTGGTTTAACTAATGCACCAGCTGTGTTCATGGACCTTATGAACCGAGTGTGTGGACCATACCTTGACAAGTTTGTCATTGTTTTCATTGATGACATACTTATTTACTCAAAGAATGACCAAGAACACGGTGAACATTTGAGAAAGGTGTTAGAAGTATTGAGGAAGGAAGAATTGTACGCTAAGTTTTCAAAGTGTGCATTTTGGTTGGAAGAAGTTCAATTCCTCGGTCACATAGTGAACAAAGAAGGTATTAAGGTGGATCCGGCAAAGATAGAAACTGTTGAAAAGTGGGAAACCCCGAAAACTCCGAAACACATACGCCAGTTTTTAGGACTAGCTGGTTACTACAGAAGGTTCATCCAAGACTTTTCCAGAATAGCAAAACCCTTGACTGCATTAACGCATAAAGGGAAGAAATTTGAATGGAATGATGAACAAGAGAAAGCGTTTCAGTTATTGAAGAAAAAGCTAACTACGGCACCTATATTGTCATTGCCTGAAGGGAATGATGATTTTGTGATTTATTGTGACGCATCAAAGCAAGGTCTCGGTTGTGTATTAATGCAACGAACGAAGGTGATTGCTTATGCGTCTAGACAATTGAAGATTCACGAACAAAATTATACGACGCATGATTTGGAATTAGGCGCGGTTGTTTTTGCATTAAAGACTTGGAGGCACTACTTATATGGGGTCAAAAGTATTATATATACCGACCACAAAAGTCTTCAACACATATTTAATCAGAAACAACTGAATATGAGGCAGCGTAGGTGGATTGAATTATTGAATGATTACGATTTTGAGATTCGTTACCACCCGGGGAAGGCAAATGTGGTAGCCGATGCCTTGAGCAGGAAGGATAGAGAACCCATTCGAGTAAAATCTCTGAATATAATGATTCATAATAACATTACTACTCAAATAAAGGAGGCGCAACAAGGAGTTTTAAAAGAGGGAAATTTAAAGGATGAAATACCCAAAGGATCGGAGAAGCATCTTAATATTCGGGAAGACGGAACCCGGTATAGGGCTGAAAGGATTTGGGTACCAAAATTTGGAGATATGAGAGAAATGGTACTTAGAGAAGCTCATAAAACCAGATACTCAATACATCCTGGAACGGGGAAGATGTACAAGGATCTCAAGAAACATTTTTGGTGGCCGGGTATGAAAGCCGATGTTGCTAAATACGTAGGAGAATGCTTGACGTGTTCTAAGGTCAAAGCTGAGCATCAGAAACCATCAGGTCTACTTCAACAACCCGAAATCCCGGAATGGAAATGGGAAAACATTACCATGGATTTCATCACTAAATTGCCAAGGACTGCAAGTGGTTTTGATACTATTTGGGTAATAGTTGATCGTCTCACCAAATCAGCACACTTCCTACCAATAAGAAAAGATGACAAGATGGAGAAGTTAGCACGACTGTATTTGAAGGAAGTCGTCTCCAGACATGGAATACCAATCTCTATTATCTCTGATAGGGATGGCAGATTTATTTCAAGATTCTGGCAGACATTACAGCAAGCATTAGGAACTCGTCTAGACATGAGTACTGCCTATCATCCACAAACTGATGGGCAGAGTGAAAGGACGATACAAACGCTTGAAGACATGCTACGAGCATGTGTTATTGATTTCGGAAACAGTTGGGATCGACATCTACCGTTAGCAGAATTTTCCTACAACAACAGCTACCATTCAAGCATTGAGATGGCGCCGTTTGAAGCACTTTATGGTAGAAAGTGCAGGTCTCCGATTTGTTGGAGTGAGGTGGGGGATAGACAGATAACGGGTCCGGAGATTATACAAGAAACTACCGAGAAGATCATCCAAATTCAACAACGGTTGAAAACCGCCCAAAGTCGACAAAAGAGCTACGCTGACATTAAAAGAAAAGATATAGAATTTGAAATTGGAGAGATGGTCATGCTTAAAGTTTCACCTTGGAAAGGCGTTGTTCGATTTGGTAAACGAGGGAAATTAAATCCAAGGTATATTGGACCATTCAAGATTATTGATCGTGTCGGACCAGTAGCTTACCGACTTGAGTTACCTCAACAACTCGCGGCTGTACATAACACTTTCCACGTCTCGAATTTGAAGAAATGTTTTGCTAAAGAAGATCTCACTATTCCGTTAGATGAAATCCAAATCAACGAAAAACTCCAATTCATCGAAGAACCCGTCGAAATAATGGATCGTGAGGTTAAAAGACTTAAGCAAAACAAGATACCAATTGTTAAGGTTCGATGGAATGCTCGTAGAGGACCCGAGTTCACCTGGGAGCGTGAAGATCAGATGAAGAAGAAATACCCGCATCTATTTCCAGAAGATTCGTCAACACCTTCAACAGCTTAAAATTTCGGGACGAAATTTATTTAACGGGTAGGTACTGTAGTGACCCGAACTTTTCCATGTTTATATATATTAATTGAGATTGATATTTACATGATTAAATGTTTCCAACATGTTAAGCAATCAAACTTGTTAAGACTTGATTAATTGAAATATGTTTCATATAGACAATTGACCACCCAAGTTGACCGGTGATTCACGAACGTTAAAACTTGTAAAAACTATATGATGACATATATATGGTTATATATATAGTTAACATGATATTATGATAAGTAAACATATCATTAAGTATATTAACAATGAACTACATATGTAAAAACAAGACTACTAACTTAATGATTTTGAAACGAGACATATATGTAACGATTATCGGTGTAACGACATTTAATGTATATATATCATATTAAGAGATATTCGTACATCATAATATCATGATAATATAATAATTTAAAATCTCTTTTGATATTATAAACATTAGGTTAACAACATTTAACAAGATCGTTAACCTAAAGGTTTCAAAACAACACTTACATGTAACGACTAACGATGACTTAACGACTCAGTTAAAATGTATATACATGTAGTGTTTTAATATGTATTTATACACTTTTGAAAGACTTCAATACACTTATCAAAATACTTCTACTTAACAAAAATGCTTACAATTACATTCTCGTTCAGTTTCATCAACAATTCTACTCGTATGCACCCGTATTCGTACTCGTACAATACACAGCTTTTAGATGTATGTACTATTGGTATATACACTCCAATGATCAGCTCTTAGCAGCCCATGTGAGTCACCTAACACATGTGGGAACCATCATTTGGCAACTAGCATGAAATATCTCATAAGATTACAAAAATATGAGTAATCATTCATGACTTATTTACATGAAAACAAAATTACATATCCTTTATATCTAATCCATACACCAACGACCAAAAACACCTACAAACACTTTCATTCTTCAATTTTCTTCATCTAATTGAACTCTCTCAAGTTCTATCTTCAAGTTCTAAGTGTTCTTCATAAATTCCAAAAGTTCTAGTTTCATAAAATCAAGAATACTTTCAAGTTTGCTAGCTCACTTCCAATCTTGTAAGGTGATCATCCAACCTCAAGAAATCTTTTTTTCTTACAGTAGGTTATCATTCTAATACAAGGTAATAATCATATTCAAACTTTGGTTCAATTTCTATAACTATAACAATCTTATTTCAAGTGATGATCTTACTTGAACTTGTTTTCGTGTCATGATTTTGCTTCAAGAACTTTGAGCCATCCAAGGATCCATTGAAGCTAGATCCATTTTTCTCTTTTCCAGTAGGTTCATCCAAGGAACTTAAGGTAGTAATGATGTTCATAACATCATTCGATTCATACATATAAAGCTATCTTATTCGAAGGTTTAAACTTGTAATCACTAGAACATAGTTTAGTTAATTCTAAACTTGTTCGCAAACAAAAGTTAATCCTTCTAACTTGACTTTTAAAATCAACTAAACACATGTTCTATATCTATATGATATTCTAACTTAATGATTTAAAACCTGGAAACACGAAAAACACCGTAAAACCGGATTTACGCCGTCGTAGTAACACCGCGGGCTGTTTTGGGTTAGTTAATTAAAAACTATGATAAACTTTGATTTAAAAGTTGTTATTCTGAGAAAATGATTTTTATTATGAACATGAAACTATATCCAAAAATTATGGTTAAACTCAAAGTGGAAGTATGTTTTCTAAAATGGTCATCTAGACGTCGTTCTTTCGACTGAAATGACTACCTTTACAAAAACGACTTGTAACTTATTTTTCCGACTATAAACCTATACTTTTTCTGTTTAGATTCATAAAATAGAGTTCAATATGAAACCATAGCAATTTGATTCACTCAAAACGGATTTAAAATGAAGAAGTTATGGGTAAAACAAGATTGGATAATTTTTCTCATTTTAGCTACGTGAAAATTGGTAACAAATCTATTTCAACCATAACTTAATTAACTTGTATTGTATATTATGTAATCTTGAGATACCATAGACACGTATACAATGTTTCGACCTATCATGTCGACACATCTATATATATTTCGGAACAACCATAGACACTCTATATGTGAATGTTGGAGTTAGCTATACAGGGTTGAGGTTGATTCCAAAATATATATAGTTTGAGTTGTGATCAATACTGAGATACATATACACTGGGTCGTGGATTGATTCAAGATAATATTTATCGATTTATTTCTGTACATCTAACTGTGGACAACTAGTTGTAGGTTACTAACGAGGACAGCTGACTTAATAAACTAAAAACATCAAAATATATTAAAAATGTTGTAAATATATTTTGAACATACTTTGATATATATGTATATATTGTTATAGGTTCGTGAATCAACCAGTGGCCAAGTCTTACTTCCCGACGAAGTAAAAAATCTGTGAAAGTGAGTTATAGTCCCACTTTTAAAATCTAATATTTTTGGGATGAGAATACAAGCAGGTTTTATAAATGATTTACAAAATAGACACAAGTATGTGAAACTACATTCTATGGTTGAATTATCGAAATCGAATATGCCCCTTTTTATTAAGTCTGGTAATCTAAGAATTAGGGAACAGACACCCTAATTGACGCGAATCCTAAAGATAGATCTATTGGGCCTAACAAACCCCATCCAAAGTACCGGATGCTTTAGTACTTCGAAATTTATATCATATCCGAAGGGTGTCCCGGAATGATGGGGATATTCTTATATATGCATCTTGTTAATGTTGGTTACCAGGTGTTCACCATATGAATGATTTTTATCTCTATGTATGGGATGTGTATTGAAATATGAAATCTTGTGGTCTATTGTTACGATTTGATATATATAGGTTAAACCTATAACTCACCAACATTTTTGTTGACGTTTTAAGCATGTTTATTCTCAGGTGATTATTAAGAGCTTCCGCTGTCGCATACTTAAATAAGGACAAGATTTGGAGTCCATGCTTGTATAATATTGTGTAAAAACTGCATTCAAGGAACTTATTTTGTTGTAACATATTTGTATTGTAAACCATTATGTAATGGTCGTGTGTAAACAGGATATTTTAGATTATCATTATTTGATAATCTACGTAAAGCTTTTTAAACCTTTATTGATGAAATAAAGGTTATGGTTTGTTTAAAAATGAATGCAGTCTTTGAAAAACGTCTCATATAGAGGTCAAAACCTCGCAACGAAATCAATTAATATGGAACGTTTTTAATCAATAAGAACGGGACATTTCAATAAACATGCTTTAAAGTGTCAACCAAAAGGTTGGTGAGTTCATTAGTTTATCATAATCATTTATTTCCATCATTTTAATAGACCACAAGAATTTCATTTCCAGTTCTCATAAATATACGTCCCATGCATAGAGACAAAAAAATAATCATTCATATGGTGAACACCTGGTAACCGACATTAACTAGATACATATAAGAATATCCCCTATCATTCCGGGATCCTCCTTCGGACATGATATAATTTCGAAGTACTAAAGCATCCGGTACTTTGGATGGGGTTTGTTAGGCCCAATAGATCTATCTTTAGGATTCGCGTCAATTAGGGTGTCTGTTCCCTAATTCTTAGATTACCAGACTTAATAAAAAGGGGCATATTCGATTTCGATAATTCAACCATATAATGTAGTTTCGATTACTTGTGTCTATTTCGAAAAACATTTATAAAAATTGCGCATGTATTCTCAGCCCAAAAATATAAAGGGTAAAAAGGCAAATGAAACTCACCATACTGTATTTCGTAGTAAAAATACATATAACGTCATTGAACAAGTGCAAGGTTGGCCTCGGATTCACGAACCTAAATTAATTATATATATATTTATGTGTTGGTCAATATTTGTCTAACAAATTAGGTCAAGTCATAGTGTACCACAATCCTAATGCTCGAGACTAATATGCATAAGTCAACAAAAGTAAATTTGACTCAAAATAATTTCCAAAAAATCTATATATGATTAATATATAGTTTAAATATCGTCGTTTTATATTTTTAAATATTTTTAAAAGATTTATTAGAGTAAATAATATAATTTATTTATTAATAAATAAAATTTTATATTATATTTATATAATAAAATATACTTTTATATATATTAAGTAATAAAATTTATAGGGTTCATTTAATATTATAAAGATAATATGATAGGTATTATTAAAGTAAGTTATTACACGTAGTAAAATATGTTTGTATCAAATATTTATTTGATAAAATAATATCTATAATGATAGTAAGTAAAAGTTGTATTATTTTGTAATAATAATTATTATTATAAAAATATATATATTTATAATTACTAAGATGACATTATGATAAAACGATAATTCTAATTATGATAACTTTAATATTTACGATAATTTTTAATATTATCTTTAAAATAATAATTCTATTTAAAATAATAATAATAATAATAATGATATTTTATAGTAACAATGACATTTCTATTAAAATGATAATTTTTGTTAAAATGATAGTTTTAATACTAACGATAATTTTAATAATAATAGTAATGATAAAAATAATAAGAACGATAATTTTATCTAAATCAATATCTTATAATATTTTAATTTCATCATGATACTCTTACCCATTATTTCCTAATCGTTTCGTTTAATAGCTTTTAATCGTCTTTTATATCGTGTTCGTAATAATGATAATAATAGTAATCAAAATAATTAGGTGTTACAAATATTTATTTTAATTACACTAATATTAATAATGATAGTTACTATAACATTATTAACGATAATACTAATAATTATCTTAATGATAATATAGTAATAATATTAATAACAATAACAATAACCATTTTTAAATAATGATATATATATTAATAATGATAATAATAAATATAAAACCAATAATAATAATAATAATAATAATAATAATAATAATTGGATAATAATAATAATAATACTAATTATAACTTTAACGATAATAGCGATAGTAATAAAAAAAAATAACAATTTTTAATGATAAATCCTTTTATTGATAAAGATAATAATAATGATAATAATAATAATAATAATAATAATAATAAGATAAAACTAGAACGACGATAATAACGACGATAATAATAATCATTTTTAATAATAATACAAAAATTCGATGGACTATAACTTCAAATCCGTTCATCGAAATCATTCGATATCTAAATGAAAAGTTCTTAATTTTTCGCTAGCTTTTCAACGACATGCATATCTTATACCTTATCTCAATCGTATATGTAACTAATTCAGGAATCAACATAACCTATCTAATGGCAATATCAAAAGTACAAGCATGCATAATCCTATATACTCGAGCACTAGTCAGGGATACACTATTAGTATGTAAAAATTAAATTATGAGTACTCACATATCAATATTGAGATTCAATATTGCAGGAAAGGTACGTAGACGCAACGGAGATGATAAACACTATATTGATCTCACGAGCATACCCATGAACCATACTCAATCACCTCCATAGCTATAACCCATAATTTCCTTAATCCTATCCCACTCGAAAAAACAACTTCGAAATCACTCGGACAGCACTCCGTCGTAATATTTTATGTATACTAATAATATCTTGAGATAATACGGAGTAAATATATATATGTAAATCGATTGAGAGAGTTTAGAGAAAACTATTTTCAAGTTTCTATGAAATAATGAAACCTATTGAATTCTATTTATAATAGATTTTTGAATTATTAAAATGAATTATTAAAGTATGAATTATTAAAGTGAATTATTAAAGTATGAATTATTAAAGTGAATTATTAAAGTATGAATTATTAAAGTGAATTATTAAAGTATGAATTATTAAAGTGAATTATTAAAGTATGAATTATTAAAGTGAATTATTAAAGTATGAATTATTAAAGTTAAAGTAAAGTAAAAATAAAGTAAAGGTAAAGTTTAAGTATAGTAAAAGTATAAAACTATGTACGTATAATACGCGTATAAATATATATAATATTAATTTAAATCGTTATATATATTTAATAAAATAAAATATAAATATCGTTATCTTTATCATACTAGTTAAGTAATGAGTTGTCAAAAGTGGTTCTTGATATTTATAAAAGTTATATACGTTTTAATAATAAAGTTCTTTTTAAACTGAAAACGTTTTTGTACGTTTAAAACTAAATAGATCAATCGAGTCTTTATGAGATTCAATCTTCCACTATCCTTTGTCTAGTTCTCAATGATTGACAATTTGTTCATATTTATAAATCACTTTACCATTTTCCGAATATTGTTAAAATGAAAAGATTTTTCAAATCAACGTGGGCCTTTCAACAGAGACTTGTAATCATAATTTAATATATCTGATAATTCAATCATTTGATCTTATCTTCTAATTCCATTGATAAACATTTTGAAACAGATACAATCATATAAAGTATTTAATCTAATATTTTGTTTACGTTTCAAGTTATAATATATATACACATATACATATATAATCATATTCGTTTAATGGTTCGTGAATCGTTGGAACTTGGTCGAGGTTATAATGAATGTATGAACACAATTTAAAATTCTTGAGATTTAACTTAACAAACTTTGCTTATCGTGTCGGAATAATATAAAGATAAAGTTTAAATTTGGTTGGAAATTTCTGGGTTGTCACAAATATGAGGCAGCGTAGGTGGATTGAATTATTAAATGATTACGACTTTGAGATTCGTTACCACCCGGGGAAGGCAAATGTGGTAGCCGATGTAGTGACCCGAACTTTTCCATGTTTATATATATTAATTGAGATTGATATTTACATGATTAAATGTTTCCAACATGTTAATCAATCAAACTTGTTAAGACTTGATTAATTGAAATATGTTTCATATAGACAATTGACCACCCAAGTTGACCGGTGATTCACGAACGTTAAAACTTGTAAAAACTATATGATGACATATATATGGATATATATATAGTTAACATGATACTATGATAAGTAAACATATCATTAAGTATATTAACAATGAACTACATATGTAAAAACAAGACTACTAACTCAATGATTTTTAAACGAGACATATATGTAACGATTATCGTTGTAAAGACATTTAATGTATATATATCATATTAAGAGATATTCATACATGATAATATCATGATAATATAATAATTTAAAATCTCATTTGATATTATAAACATTGGGTTAACAATATTTAACAAGATCGTTAACCTAAAGGTTTCAAAACAACACTTACATGTAACGACTAACGATGACTTAACGACTCAGTTAAAATGTATATACATGTAGTGTTTTAATATGTATTTATACACTTTTGAAAGACTTCAATACACTTATCAAAATACTTCTACTTAACAAAAATGCTTACAATTACATCCTCGTTCAGTTTCATCAACAATTCTACTCGTATGCACCCGTATTCGTACTCGTACAATACACAGCTTTTAGATGTATGTAATATTGGTATATACACTCCAATGATCAGCTCTTAGCAGCCCATGTGAGTCACCTAACACATGTGGGAACCATCATTTGGCAACTAGCATGAAATATCTCATAAAATTACAAAAATATGAGTAATCATTCATGACTTATTTACATGAAAACAAAATTACATATCCTTTATATCTAATCCATACACCAACGACCAAAAACACCTACAAACACTTTCATTATTCAATTTTCTTCATCTAATTGATCTCTCTCAAGTTCTATCTTCAAGTTCTAAGTGTTCTTCATAAATTCCAAAAGTTCTAGTTTCATAAAATCAAGAATACTTTCAAGTTTGCTAGCTCACTTCCAATCTTGTGAGGTGATCATCCAACCTCAAGAAATCTTTGTTTCTTACAGTAGGTTATCATTCTAATACAAGGTAATAATCATATTCAAACTTTGGTTCAATTTCTATAACTATAACAATCTTATTTCAAGTGATGATCTTACTTGAACTTGTTTTCGTGTCATGATTCTGCTTCAAGAACTTCGAGCCATCCAAGGATCCATTGAAGCTAGATCCATTTTTCTCTTTTCTAGTAGGTTTATCCAAGGAACTTAAGGTAGTAATGATGTTCATAACATCATTCAATTCATACATATAAAGCTATCTTATTCGAAGGTTTAAATTTGTAATCACTAGAACATAGTTTAGTTAATTCTAAACTTGTTCGCAAACAAAAGTTAATCCTTCTAACTTGACTTTTAAAATCAACTAAACACATGTTCTATATCTATATGATATGCTAACTTAATGATTTAAAACCTGAAAACACGAAAAACACCGTAAAACCGGATTTACGCCGTCGTAGTAACACCGCGGGCTGTTTTGGGTTAGTTAATTAAAAACTATGATAAACTTTGATTTTTAAAGTTGTTATTCTGAGAAAATGATTTTTATTATGAACATGAAACTATATCCAAAAATTATGATTAAACTCAAAGTGGAAGTATGTTTTCTAAAATGGTCATCTAGACGTCGTTCTTTCGACTGAAATGACTACCTTTACAAAAACGACTTGTAACTTATTTTTCCGACTATAAACCTATACTTTTATGTTTAGATTCATAAAATAGAGTTCAATATGAAACCATAGCAATTTGATTCACTCAAAACGGATTTAAAATGAAGAAGTTATGGGTAAAACAAGATTGGATAATTTTTCTCATTTTAGCTATGTGAAAATTGGTAACAAATCTATTCCAACCATAACTTAATCAACTTATATTATATATTATGTAATCTTGAGATACCATAGACACGTATACAATGTTTCGACCTATCATGTCGACACATCTATATATATTTCGGAACAACCATAGACACTCTATATGTGAATGTTGGAGTTAGCTATACAGGGTTGAGGTTGATTCCAAAATATATATAGTTTGAGTTGTGATCAATACTGAGATACGTATACACTGGGTCGTGGATTGATTCAAGATAATATTTATCGATTTATTTCTGTACATCTAACTGTGGACAACTAGTTGTAGGTTACTAACGAGGACAGCTGACTTAATAAACTTAAAACATCAAAATATATTAAAAGTGTTGTAAATATATTTTGAACATACTTTGATATATATGTATATATTGTTATAGGTTCGTGAATCAACCAGTGGCCAAGTCTTACTTCCCGACGAAGTAAAAATCTGTGAAAGTGAGTTATAGTCCCACTTTTAAAATCTAATATTTTTGGGATGAGAATACATGCAGATTTTATAAATGATTTACAAAATAGGCACAAGTACGTGAAACTACATTCTATGGTTGAATTATCGAAATCGAATATGCCCCTTTTTATTAAGTCTGGTAATCTAAGAATTAGGGAATAGACACCCTAATTGACGCGAATCCTAAAGATAGATCTATTGGGCCTAACAAACCCCATCCAAAGTACCGGATGCTTTAGTACTTCGAAATTTATATCATATCCGAAGGGTGTCCCGGAATGATGGGGATATTCTTATATATGCATCTTGTTAATGTCGGTTACCAGGTGTTCACCATATGAATGATTTTTATCTCTATGTATGGGATGTGTATTGAAATATGAAATCTTGTGGTCTATTGTTACGATTTGATATATATAGGTTAAACCTATAACTCACCAACATTTTTGTTGACGTTTAAAGCATGTTTATTCTCAGGTGAATATTAAGAGCTTCCGCTGTTGCATACTAAAATAAGGACAAGATTTGGAGTCCATGTTTGTATGATATTGTGTAAAAACTGCATTCAAGAAACTGATTTCGATGTAACATATTTGTATTGTAAACCATTATGTAATGGTCGCGTGTAAATAGGATATTTTAGATTATCATTATTTGATAATCTACGTAAAGCTTTTTAAACCTTTATTTATGAAATAAAGGTTATGGTTTGTTTTAAAAATGAATGCAGTCTTTGAAAAACGTCTCATATAGAGGTCAAAACCTCGCAATGAAATCAATTAATATGGAACGTTTTTAATCAATAAGAACGGGACATTTCAGTTGGTATCCGAGCGTTGGTCTTAGAGAACCAGAATTTTTCATTAGTGTGTCTTATCGAGTTTGTTAGGATGCATTAGTGAGTCTGGACTTCGACCTTGTTTACTTAAAAAATGATTGCTTAACAAATTTTGTTGGAAACTATATATTTTTAACATGTGAATATTATGTGATATATTAATCTCTTAACGCGTTTGATATTATGTGATAGATGTCTACCTCTAGAACAAGTCCCATTGACTCACCTAATAATAATGAAGAGTCAAATGTAAATTGGAATGATTCGTGGACTGATTCACAAGTTCCCGAAGAGGAACCGGAAGAAGAGTCGGAACCGGAAGAAGAATCGGAACCGGAAGAAGAATCGGAACCGGATGAAGAAATAGAATCGGTGGGGGAAATAATAAAACGGTTAAGTAAAAGAAAATCCTCAACCAACCGACCAAGGTTAATTATGGTCAATGGTGTTTCCGCCAAGGAAGCAAAATATTGGGAGGATTACCAATTCTTCGATGAATCGGATTCCGACTAGAATTCCGATGATGTTATAGAAATTACCCCAACTGAATTTAAAAAGGCAAAAGAAAATAATAAGGGAAAGGGCATAAAAATAGAGAAATCTAATTCCAACCCCGATGAACTTTATATGTATCGTCAACGCCCGAAGTCCTTAAGTTGTAACAATGACCCGGGAACCTCTAAACCACCAGGTTTTTCTAAACCAATGTGGACAACGACGGCTCGTATTAGGGGAACATTATATATCCCTAGAAACTTGGTAAAACGATCCAAAACCGAAGAAGAAGAAACGAGCGAGTCGGAATAAGATAGTTGTATTCGTGAAGTGTAATATATGTAATATAGTGTTCTTATGCTTTATGATATATGTAAAAATTGCTTGTATTAATAAGTATTTTTTTTATGAATCTAACTCTTGTCTATTTTACAGTTTAAAAACACAAAATGGATAGACAACCCAATATTTTAAGAGACCTACCCGGAGACATGATTGATGAAATCTTGTCTAGAGTCGGCCAGAATTCCTCGGCACAACTATTTAAGGCGAGATCAGTTTGTAAGACATTCGAAGAACGTTCCAAGAATGTCTTGGTTTATAAGAGACTTTCGTTTGAAAGATGGGGGATATCACATTGGGAAACCCATAAGTTACGATGTGTTTACTTTGACGCATATATTGCGGGGAACCCAAATGCTATTTTACGCAACGGGTTAAGAAATTATTTTGACTCAATATATCCGAATATTGGACTTCGTGATTTAGAAAAAGCGGCTAACATGCAACATAAAGAAGCATGTTATGCTTACGGATTAGTAATGTTCGCTTCTCACCAAAGTGAGAACAAGAACATCGGGCTACAACTATTAAACAAAACGTTTCCACAAGTGACGGAGTCGGTAATTGGGGTAAGAAATGAGGTTTTTAGATTATTACGGGACTGTTGGACATTACGTAACCCTCGTCCCTTTGACGACGTTACAACACGCTGTCTTATCAACGGCCATAACAGTTATGTTGCACAAGACCAAGGATGGGAAGTAGTCCTAGTAAAACCAGAATGCATGACTTGTTTCTGGACGTATGAATTACGTGTCTTTATTGCCTTTGCTGAACGACTTGTGTAGTAGCTAGAATTATCTTCACAACTATCTTGTATCAAAGTTATTGTGTGCTATATTTCATGCTTTATGTAAAATAAGCGGTATTGTAAGTTTGTAAAATATTGTATAAAAGTTTGAACGCGAAATATTATTATAATCAGTTTTTCATATAGAATTGTAGTAGTTGAATTGTATATTAGCTACTAAGTATGAACTTAACGGGTAGGTACTACCCGAATTTAAACTTATAAAACGCTAATATGAAGAAAAAGCTTTTATAAATGAGTTCATATTATGCTACGAAATACTATTAACTACTCTTAATATTTTGTATGATTAACTTGTTCCATTTAACTATTTTGAAGGAAATGGCACCGACTACTCGACACACCGTGAATATGAATGAAGAGGAATTCCGTACTTTTCTAGCTTCAAACATAGCCGCAGTACAGGCTGTGCTACATACCAACAATAACCTTGGATCTAGCAGTACAGGAAATCGTGTAGGATGCACCTACAAAGAATTCACTGCCTGCAAACCTTTGGAATTTGATGGAACCGAAGGACCGATCGGATTGAAACGGTGGACCGAGAAGGTCGAATCGGTGTTTGCCATAAGTAAGTGTACTGAAGAGGACAAAGTAAAGTACGCTACGCATACCTTCACAGGTTCTGCGTTAACATGGTGGAATACCTATCTAGAGCAAGTGGGACAAGACGATGCGTACACACTACCGTGGTCAGCATTCAAGCACTTGATGAACGAGAAGTACCATCCCAGAACCGAGGTCAATAAGCTCAAGACAGAACTTAGAGGGTTACGAACCCAAGGATTTGATATTACCACGTACGAAAGACGATTCACAGAATTGTGCCTATTGTGTCCGGGAGCATTCGAAGATGAGGAAGAGAAGATCGACGCGTTTGTGAAAAGATTACCGGAAAGAATCCAAGAAGATATAAGTTCACACGAGCCCGCCTCCATACAACAGGCATGTAGAATGGCTCAAAAACTCGTGAACCAAATTGAAGAATGAATTAAAGAACAGACTGCTGAAGAGGCCAATGTGAAGCAAGTCAAAAGAAAGTGGGAGGAAAACGGTGATAAGAATCACCAATACAACAACAACAGCAATTACAACAATAATCGCAACAATTATCCCAACAATCGCAACATCAATCGCAACTACAACAAACGGCCCAACAACAACAACAACAACAACAACAACAGCAACTACAACAATCATCCCAACAACAATAATAACCGCAACAACAACAACAATCAGAAGCAGCTATGCCAAAGGTGTGAAAAGAATCACTCGGGGTTCTGCACCAAATTTTACAACAAGTGTAAAAGAAATGGTCATAGCGCGGCGAAGTGTGAGGTCTATGGACCAGGGGTTAATAGAACGAAAGGAACAAATGGTGTCGAAACGAGTAATGGCGGAGCAAGTAGTGTCGGAGCAAGTTATGCCAATGTAGTTTGTTATAAATGTGGAAAACCGGGCCACATTATTAGAAATTGCCCGAACCAGGAGAACATGAATGGACAAGGCCGTGGAAGAGTTTTCAATATTAATGCGGCAGAGGCACAGGAAGACCCGGAGCTTGTTACGGGTACGTTTCTTATTGACAATAAATCTGCTTACGTTTTATTTGATTCGGGTGCGGATAGAAGCTATATGAGTAGAGATTTTTGTGCTAAATTAAGTTGTCCATTGATGCCTTTGGATAGTAAATTTTTACTCGAATTAGCAAATGGTAAATTAATTTCAGCAGATAATATATGTCGGAATCGAGAAATTAAACTGGTTAGCGAAACATTTAAGATTGATTTGATACCAGTAGAGTTAGGGAGTTTTGATGTGATAATCGGTATGGACTGGTTGAAAGAAGTGAAAGCGGAGATCGTTTGTTACAAAAATGCAATTCGCATTATACGAGAAAAAGGAAAACCCTTAATGGTGTACGGAGAAAAGGGCAACACGAAGCTACATCTTATTAGTAATTTGAAGGCACAAAAACTAATAAGAAAAGGTTGCTATGCTGTTCTAGCACACGTCGAGAAAGTACAAACTGAAGAAAAGAGCATCAATGATGTTCCCGTCGCAAAAGAATTTCCTGATGTATTTCCGAAAGTATTACCGGGATTACCCCCACATCGATCCGTTGAATTTCAAATAGATCTTGTACCAGGAGCTGCACCAATAGCTCGTGCTCCTTACAGACTCGCACCCAGCGAGATGAAAGAACTACAAAGCCAATTACAAGAACTTTTAGAGCGTGGTTTCATTCGACCAAGCACATCACCGTGGGGAGCTCCTGTTTTGTTTGTCAAGAAGAAAGATGGTACATTCAGGTTGTGTATCGACTACCGAGAGTTGAACAAACTGTGATGACCCGGGAATTTCCGACCAAATTTAAACATAATCTTATATGATTCGACTCGATAAGCAAAGTCTATTAAACCGAGTCTCATTATGTTTGAACTATTTCATGATAACATTTGACCTTTAACTATTTCCGACGATTCACGAACCTTTAATTGTAACTAAGAATGTAAATATAAATAATTATATATAAAACTAATTATATTAGTATTAATGAACTATTAAGTAATTTTGTTATTATAAAAGATAACATTTAATAACTAAAGATTTTCATTTTGAATATATATAGTATATTGTATATAAATGATTCAAACATATTTTACCAACGTTATCAAAATATTAAATGTACAATGTTATACTTTGTAGTTAATTGTTTAATATACATAATTAATCATCTACTCAACATTTAAAACATGATTTTATATATATGGTAGTATACATATATACATAAATATAACTATATATATATATATATATATGATTTTATACATAATTATTATATTATGTATATGTAGAAATTTATGATATATCTATGATGAAATAATGTACTATTTTAATAAATATATATAATACTTACATATATAAAACATTTATATTTTTCATAATTACATACATAAGTATAATATAATTAGTATGTAAATAAATATTATAATATATTTATATTAAAATGCATAAATATATAATATTCAGTATATGTTACAATACATATTACATAATTATTAAATATTACATAATAATAGATGATATTAATAAATTAAATTTAAATACAAATATAGTTGTTGTAGTAATGTTATTTGTATCGTCAAATATCAATATTTGTATTCATAATATCACTTTATATCATATAAAGATGAAATTGGATGTATAAATTAGATTATTATTACTAATATTATTATTATCGATAAAATATTAATATTATCATAATTAGTATGGTATTATTATTATTATTATTATTATCATTTTTACAATTATTATTATCATTAATATTATATTTATCATTATTATTAATTTTATTAATATTATTAGATATTAATAGTATTGTTATTATATATTATTATTATTAATTAAAAAAAAGCAGTAGGGATCTATATTATACGCTTGACCTCTGTATCCTTTATCTCTATTATTATTATTTTTTTTGTTTCTTTCCTGCTCCCAACTCGTGAACCTGTGTTGACATTTTCTCCATTTTTTATCAACCGATCTCTATTATTACAACATGATTATGTATAATTGCAAATCAAATAAAAAGGAAATCCAATGGGATTAAAGAGCACAGCGATATTTTTGTTTTCTTCTTCTCTGCACGCTCCAATTTTTTTTTCTCTTAATTCAATTTCGAATAAAGTTTCAAAATCTAAAAATGCAGAAAGGTTAGAAATCTTTCTTTGAATCTATCTGCAAAATCTCAACTCTCAAATCTTTATATCGATCTTGAATTTTGAAGTCAAAGTTTAGTTTAAAAAAAGTCAACAATTGTTCTTGAGACAAATTCGCGTTCGTGTATATGTTTCTGATCAAATTGACGATTCCAGTAGTTTTTATACATGTTTAGAAAACTATTTCGTGTTATAAACATTATCTATAATGTTATCTATTACGAAATCAATTTTTTTTGTTTTGTTCCAAGAACCGACGCTGCAGTAGGCCTTAGTGTTTTTTTTTTTTATTTTAGAACCCAAATTATTTTTTTTTCTGTAATGTTTTGAAGCTTTAAAGGGAACCCCGATTTTTTATTTTTTTTTGGTTATTGATGTTTTGTTGAATCCATGAGACTTGTGGAGAAGAAGAGGAATAGAAGAAAAACAGTTTATATATAAAATTTAAATTCGATATTAGTACAGAGAATCAGAATTGGTGGGATGGTCGAGAGTGTTTGCGTGTGAGCATGTGGTCACGAGATCGAGTCCAGAGGACGGTAGTTTCTTTTTTTTTTTGAAACTCTTTTCATGTGAGGTAGTTTTCTTTTCTAATTTTTTTATTGTTATTATATATTAATTATTATTAGTATTATTATTATTATTGTGATTGTTTTGATTGTTATTGTTATTGTTATTATTAGTATCATACTTGTTATCATATTTGAAAGTATTATAGACATTACTATTATTATTATGATAGGTATTAATAATATTATTATTAGTAATAAACTTATCATTTTAGTATTTTATCATCATTAGGATTATGATTATGATTATCATTATTATTATTATGAAGGAAATAAAAATATATTATTATCATCAATATTAGAATTTGTACCGGTTTATAAATAATAGTATCATCAGTACATTTACAATTAATAATATCATATTTATCAGTATCATCATTAATATTTACTAGTATTATTATGATTATCATTTATCATTTTATAAATATTAGAACCCTTATTATTAACATAAGTATGGTATTAGTATTAATATTATTTTAGAGTTATTATTATTAGTATCATTAACAGTTATCATTTTCATTTTTTTTGCTATTAGTATTATCATTATTAATAAAATTATTATTATTATTAGTAAATCATTATTATCTAAATTATTATTTTAACAAATAAATCTTTTGTACACTATATATATACTTATGGTATATACTAGGATTGTATTAATAATTCACATAACAAACTAATAAAATTTCATAAATACAATACTAACCACAAATATATGTATATAAATATATTAATGTCACTATTTATATAAACGTAAATCATTATAGATATATACATAAAATCGATATATATATATAAAATATAACTTAAAATATAATATAAGTATACGTTTTAAAATAAAGGTTAGAATAAATTCTACAAAACTATAATATATAAATAATACATATTAATAAATGAAATTTTGTAACTTACATTATACGTATTAATATATACACAATTGATATAGGTTCGTGAATCCGAGGCCAACCCTGCATTGTTCAATGACGTCATATGTATTTTTACTACAAAATACAGTATCGTGAGTTTCATTTGCCTTTTTACCCTTTATATTTTTGGGCTGAGAATACATGCGCAACTTTTATAACTGTTTTACGAAATTGACACAAGTACGTGAAACTACATTCTATGGTTGGATTATCGAAGTCGAATATGCCCCTTTTTATTAAGTCTGGTAATCTAAGAATTAGGGAACAGACACCCTAATTGACGCGAATCCTAAAGATAGATCTATCGGGCCCAACAAGCCCCATCCAAAGTACCGGATGTTTTAGTACTTCGAAATTTATATCATGTCCGAAGGAGGATCCCGGAATGATGGGGATATTCTTATATATGCATATTGTTAATGTCGGTTACCAGGTGTTCAATCCATATGAATGATATTTTTGTCTCTATGCATGGGACGTATGTTTATGAGAAATGGAAATATGAAATCTTGTGGTCTATTAAAATGATGGAAACGATTGTTTAAGTTAAACTAATGAACTCACCAACCTTTTGGTTGACACTTTAAAGCATGTTTATTCTCAGGTACGAAAGAAATCTTCCGCTGTGTATTTGCTCATTTTATAGATATTACTTGGAGTCATTCATGGCATATTTCAAAAGACGTTGCATTCGAGTCGTCGAGTTCATCAAGATTATTATCAAGTCAATTATAGTTGGATATATTATGAAATGGTATGCATGCCTGTCAACTTTCGATGTAATGAAAGTTTGTCTTTTCAAAAACGAATGCAATGTTTGTAAAATGTATCATATAGAGGTCAAGTACCTCGCGATGTAATCAACTGTTGTGAATCGTTTATAATCGATATGGACTTCGTCCGGATGGATTAGGACGGGTCTTCACAGTTGGTATCAGAGCGGTGGTCTTAGCGAACCAGGTCTTGCATTAGTGAGTCTAACTGATAGTCGTTAGAATGCATTAATGAGTCTGGACTTCGACCGTGTTTGCATGTCAAAAGTTTTGCTTATCATTTAGTGTCAAAAAATTATTTGCTTATCATCCTTAAAGTCTAAGACACGTCTTACTGCCTTTATTGCATAGACAGTGTATAGTTAAATTCATATCTTAGCGTATCTGTTATTGTTACCTTTGCCTGACAGCTTCCGTAGATTCCTCCATAGCTTATGGGATTTTAGTATTATATATGCTTATGTAAATTATGTATTGCAGGGTACTAATCTACATCCTATAATCTATTTCTTATCGAAAATCCTTCATCTGATCGTACGAGATGAATCCCTCAACCAGTTCGAGTCCATCAGATTTCGATAGCTATTTCGATAGTTATTCCGACAGCTATTTCGATATGGATTTCCACTCGAGCTCCGAAAGCAGAGTAACCGGAATGAATCGATCAATTAGCCATCATCTATTCTGAATGAATTGGAGATGGGTTCGTAGTCGACTTAATCAATGGAAACGCGAAGAAGGCGATCATTTCCACTAACCAAATTCACCTCTTGACAATGAACCTAAAACGTTTACCGGCGAACCTGTTCGAGACACCATTTTCTCTCTCATTTCCAAAGTATCTCATCACGATCATATACTATCTCAGATTCTAAACCTCATTCATCCGCTCGTCCGAACCGACAATCATCCCGGTGTAATAGAAGAAGTTAACGAACTTCGCGCATAAGTTGTAGTCTTGGAAAATATGGTGCAAAACGTACCAGCTTCATCCAAATCACCGGCACCAACAGTACCACCAACAACCCAAATTTCAATATCACATGCCTCAACATCTCAATCTATACCTCGAGTATAATCATCATTCTACATGACATTCTACATCAGTTATCTTCGTTCGACATGGTGATTATGTAATCTCTAATGTTTTAGAGATTATTTATTCTAGTTCCAACTGAAAACTAAATGAGTTTAATATCATGTTAACTCATTAAATTCATGATTACATCTGAAGAAAATATATATGTATATATGTTTTCATAAAGATTGTAATTAAAAATTCTTTTGTACAAACTGTTAATAATAAAAATATTTTAACGGGTAGGTAATACCCGAGGAATATTTAAATTTCACATTAATAAGTTACACTGTATATTCTTCGAATCTGATTCAACAGTTATTCACTATCCTATTTACAACCACCGGGATACTTATCCGTTCACCAAAGAATAACTATTTTTATTCAAATTCAATTTCATATTTGAATTTTGACCTATCAGAATCCAACAAGTGGCATAATGAAGAAATAATGGACACAATAAAAATTGATTAGAAACAGACTAATTAACAATATTAAATTTTATTAAGAAACCACGCTAACAAAATCCTAGCTAACTGTTCCTAGCTAACTGTTAATTCCGTATTACATTTTATTTATCGCAATTTATTTATCGCAATTTATTTATCGCAATTTATTTTATCGCAATTTATATTCTCGCAATTTTATTTATTGTCATTTAATTTCTGTTATTTACTTTACGCACTTTATTTATCGTCATTTAATTTCTGTTATTTATTTTACGCACTTTAAATATCGGGACACGTATACAAGGTTTTGACATATCATATCGACACATCTATATATATTATTTGGAATCACCATAGACACTCTATATGCAGTAATGATCGAGTTCTCTATACAGGGTTGAGGTTGATTCTATAATAATATATATACTTTGAGTTGTGATCGAGTCTGAGACATGTACACGGGTCACGATACGTATTAATTAATTCAAATATTATATATTAAACTATATATGAATGATTGCACTGTCAACTGTGGACTATCGACTGTGGACTAATAACATTGGACAATTAAAATGAATTAAAATATTGAATATAACATATGAAACTAAACAATTCTTCAAGTTTGCCACTTGATTTCGTCTTAAACCTCATTTGTATCTTCACGATTACATTCTGCGTTCAAACCTTTCATGATTCTTGAAAACACCTCAATCGATAGGATGAATCAACCGCACTTTATCTACGGAAGGAAAGATTTATGCATATAGTTATGCACCTGAGAAACTCTCGGCAATTGTGTAAAAGTTCAACACGTAGCCGCGTCAGATCCTTTGGCATTTATTAACAAAAACAACTTTGCGATCCCTTTTCAAAATTAGCCAATTTTGTCACAGCTCCAACAAGTCAACTTCGACTTTTCGTACGAAACAACCTTATTATAACGTTTATATATACGCGTGCTCTTTTATTGTTACCAGGTAACCTTTCATATTCCATCATATTACCATCAGCGTTTAATCATCTAAAAACACAATTCTCCTGAAACCACCTCGGATTAATAACCGATGATTCAGATATCATAGCATTAAATGCAGAGGAAACAGAAAAATGGTAGATGGTCTAAACGGACAAAAGTTTGATGATAAAGAAAGGAGTGTTAGGAACGCTCGATAGAAAATTGGGTATTGAAAAACAGATTGAGTTACCCATGAAGGAGACCAAGGACAAATACAAGGACCAAATCCTATATTCAAAGGATTCAGGTAATTCTGGATCCGTTGAAATCTTTAGAGAATATCTTGCTCCGAAGTCATGTTAAAATCTTGCGGAAAATCTTTCTCCATCAATCGCCGAACTTAGAAATTCCAAAATATCATCATCAATATCTTTGATATTTCTGAGGATATTTTCATAAATATTCTCGTCCGAAATTATATACCTCTTCGTGCTTCCTGTGTATCAATATATTGGAAACATTCAATAGAAAATATAGTGCCGAAAAGCAGATTATGCGAAACTATGAAGAAAGCCGTGGATAAATCACAAAGAATAAGTTTGACTTCAAAGAATCCAAATAATTCAATGTCTGCTACAGTCTATAGTGAATAACTTGCTCCTTACTCTAAACCCTTGCAGACAATAGTTTCTATCATCCTATGATCTTAGATATTCTGAGATATTATCGTACCTTTCATTATAAATATCCTCCATATTTCTGGAGATATTTTTATAACTATTCTTATCTGAAATCATTAATCTTTTCGTGCTATCAGTATTACATCATATAGAAACTGTTAGTTTCTATATTCTGTAAATTTTCAAGCTTAAAATATGAATGTTATTGTAGTAATGATGGGAACTAATGCATGAGTTAGTATAATATAATGACACTTGATCAACGTGATTATATTACAGTAAGTCATGCTGAGTTTCTAAATGAAACGTGATGATTCACAGATCATAATGTCATCATGTGCCATGTTACATAACTCTTTCATCCTACTTAACTCCGTAACAAATCAAGAAAATGTATTCTTGATGGTTCTATCTTCCGTGATGTTGATAAATTTGAAAATCAAATCGTGCTATCACGTTCCTTCATGCTTAGAACATTATAATCATTCGAAACTCTATATCTATAAATTCTGGACCATTATTCGCTTGACTTGAAGTCGGGAAGAGAAAACAAAAGCATAGAGCTTTGAAATATAAGGGAGAATATAAAGTCCGATAACAACACATAAATTACAAACCGTGTATATCAATGTTTATCGCAACATAAAGACACGGGAGAATTAAAAACATTATAATCCCGAGGGCGAAGTAGAAGAAAGCAGATTCCTCTGGTGGAAGTTGGAAAAGGAGAATGATTGTTGCGATAGTAAGGATGAGGACAAGGATCAAAACTGGATTAATCATTTTCAGAATCTTTTGGATGTATGAACTAAGAAAGAAAGTATAAGAATGGTGAGAATAATGGAAAGGAAGAGCTTAATTTATACTGGAAATATCAGACGTAGTAATCGGGGCAGATCACCGTATTTAATTAAAGAGATCTTAATTTCCATAAATCCCGAAGAATCAGATTTTATAGATCTTCAAGATTTTCTTTAAATTCCTTAAATTCCGGAATTCAACCAAGGCAATGTCAAAAGTTAAGACGCGCCTTATTTTCTAAATTCAAACCTGACTACGTCAAAAGTTAAAAACAAATCTTTGTTTCTCATTTCATCCTTTTGTGAATAGCTTCATTCGCACTCTTCGAATAATCGAATTATTTTTATCCATATTACTCAATGATGATAAAACTCAAGTTATCAACTCATATTCGTCAGGAAAACATATTTATTGTTAGCTATGACGACCTCACTCAAATTTCGGGACGAAATTTCTTTAACGGGTAGGTACTGTGATGACCCGGGAATTTCCGACCAAATTTAAACATAATCTTATATGATTCGACTCGATAAGCAAAGTCTATTAAACCGAGTCTCATTATGTTTGAACTATTTCATGATAACATTTGACCTTTAACTATTTCCGACGATTCACGAACCTTTAATTGTAACTAAGAATGTAAATATAAATAATTATATATAAAACTAATTATATTAGTATTAATGAACTATTAAGTAATTTTGTTATTATAAAAGATAACATTTAATAACTAAAGATTTTCATTTTGAATATATATAGTATATTGTATATAAATGATTCAAACATATTTTACCAACGTTATCAAAATATTAAATGTACAATGTTATACTTTGTAGTTAATTGTTTAATATACATAATTAATCATCTACTCAACATTTAAAACATGATTTTATATATATGGTAGTATACATATATACATAAATATAACTATATATATATATATATATATATATGATTTTATACATAATTATTATATTATGTATATGTAGAAATTTATGATATATCTATGATGAAATAATGTACTATTTTAATAAATATATATAATACTTACATATATAAAACATTTATATTTTTCATAATTACATACATAAGTATAATATAATTAGTATGTAAATAAATATTATAATATATTTATATTAAAATGCATAAATATATAATATTCAGTATATGTTACAATACATATTACATAATTATTAAATATTACATAATAATAGATGATATTAATAAATTAAATTTAAATACAAATATAGTTGTTGTAGTAATGTTATTTGTATCGTCAAATATCAATATTTGTATTCATAATATCACTTTATATCATATAAAGATGAAATTGGATGTATAAATTAGATTATTATTACTAATATTATTATTATCGATAAAATATTAATATTATCATAATTAGTATGGTATTATTATTATTATTATTATTATCATTTTTACAATTATTATTATCATTAATATTATATTTATCATTATTATTAATTTTATTAATATTATTAGATATTAATAGTATTGTTATTATATATTATTATTATTAATTAAAAAAAAGCAGTAGGGATCTATATTATACGCTTGACCTCTGTATCCTTTATCTCTATTATTATTATTTTTTTTGTTTCTTTCCTGCTCCCAACTCGTGAACCTGTGTTGACATTTTCTCCATTTTTTATCAACCGATCTCTATTATTACAACATGATTATGTATAATTGCAAATCAAATAAAAAGGAAATCCAATGGGATTAAAGAGCACAGCGATATTTTTGTTTTCTTCTTCTCTGCACGCTCCAATTTTTTTTTCTCTTAATTCAATTTCGAATAAAGTTTCAAAATCTAAAAATGCAGAAAGGTTAGAAATCTTTCTTTGAATCTATCTGCAAAATCTCAACTCTCAAATCTTTATATCGATCTTGAATTTTGAAGTCAAAGTTTAGTTTAAAAAAAGTCAACAATTGTTCTTGAGACAAATTCGCGTTCGTGTATATGTTTCTGATCAAATTGACGATTCCAGTAGTTTTTATACATGTTTAGAAAACTATTTCGTGTTATAAACATTATCTATAATGTTATCTATTACGAAATCAATTTTTTTTGTTTTGTTCCAAGAACCGACGCTGCAGTAGGCCTTAGTGTTTTTTTTTTTTTATTTTAGAACCCAAATTATTTTTTTTTCTGTAATGTTTTGAAGCTTTAAAGGGAACCCCGATTTTTTATTTTTTTTTGGTTATTGATGTTTTGTTGAATCCATGAGACTTGTGGAGAAGAAGAGGAATAGAAGAAAAACAGTTTATATATAAAATTTAAATTCGATATTAGTACAGAGAATCAGAATTGGTGGGATGGTCGAGAGTGTTTGCGTGTGAGCATGTGGTCACGAGATCGAGTCCAGAGGACGGTAGTTTCTTTTTTTTTTTTGAAACTCTTTTCATGTGAGGTAGTTTTCTTTTCTAATTTTTTTATTGTTATTATATATTAATTATTATTAGTATTATTATTATTATTGTGATTGTTTTGATTGTTATTGTTATTGTTATTATTAGTATCATACTTGTTATCATATTTGAAAGTATTATAGACATTACTATTATTATTATGATAGGTATTAATAATATTATTATTAGTAATAAACTTATCATTTTAGTATTTTATCATCATTAGGATTATGATTATGATTATCATTATTATTATTATGAAGGAAATAAAAATATATTATTATCATCAATATTAGAATTTGTACCGGTTTATAAATAATAGTATCATCAGTACATTTACAATTAATAATATCATATTTATCAGTATCATCATTAATATTTACTAGTATTATTATGATTATCATTTATCATTTTATAAATATTAGAACCCTTATTATTAACATAAGTATGGTATTAGTATTAATATTATTTTAGAGTTATTATTATTAGTATCATTAACAGTTATCATTTTCATTTTTTTTGCTATTAGTATTATCATTATTAATAAAATTATTATTATTATTAGTAAATCATTATTATCTAAATTATTATTTTAACAAATAAATCTTTTGTACACTATATATATACTTATGGTATATACTAGGATTGTATTAATAATTCACATAACAAACTAATAAAATTTCATAAATACAATACTAACCACAAATATATGTATATAAATATATTAATGTCACTATTTATATAAACGTAAATCATTATAGATATATACATAAAATCGATATATATATATAAAATATAACTTAAAATATAATATAAGTATAAGTATACGTTTTAAAATAAAGGTTAGAATAAATTCTACAAAACTATAATATATAAATAATACATATTAATAAATGAAATTTTGTAACTTACATTATACGTATTAATATATACACAATTGATATAGGTTCGTGAATCCGAGGCCAACCCTGCATTGTTCAATGACGTCATATGTATTTTTACTACAAAATACAGTATCGTGAGTTTCATTTGCCTTTTTACCCTTTATATTTTTGGGCTGAGAATACATGCGCAACTTTTATAACTGTTTTACGAAATTGACACAAGTACGTGAAACTACATTCTATGGTTGGATTATCGAAGTCGAATATGCCCCTTTTTATTAAGTCTGGTAATCTAAGAATTAGGGAACAGACACCCTAATTGACGCGAATCCTAAAGATAGATCTATCGGGCCCAACAAGCCCCATCCAAAGTACCGGATGTTTTAGTACTTCGAAATTTATATCATGTCCGAAGGAGGATCCCGGAATGATGGGGATATTCTTATATATGCATATTGTTAATGTCGGTTACCAGGTGTTCAATCCATATGAATGATATTTTTGTCTCTATGCATGGGACGTATGTTTATGAGAAATGGAAATATGAAATCTTGTGGTCTATTAAAATGATGGAAACGATTGTTTAAGTTAAACTAATGAACTCACCAACCTTTTGGTTGACACTTTAAAGCATGTTTATTCTCAGGTACGAAAGAAATCTTCCGCTGTGTATTTGCTCATTTTATAGATATTACTTGGAGTCATTCATGGCATATTTCAAAAGACGTTGCATTCGAGTCGTCGAGTTCATCAAGATTATTATCAAGTCAATTATAGTTGGATATATTATGAAATGGTATGCATGCCTGTCAACTTTCGATGTAATGAAAGTTTGTCTTTTCAAAAACGAATGCAATGTTTGTAAAATGTATCATATAGAGGTCAAGTACCTCGCGATGTAATCAACTGTTGTGAATCGTTTATAATCGATATGGACTTCGTCCGGATAGATTAGGACGGGTCTTCACACAAACTTACCATCAAGAACCGCTACCCACTACCGAGAATCGATGACTTATTTGATCAACTACAAGGCTCGTCTGTTTATTCAAAGATTGACTTACGTTCCGGGTATCAGCAAATGCGGGTGAAAGAAGATGATATTCCAAAGACTGCTTTCAGAACACGTTACGGTCATTACGAGTTTATGGTCATGCCGTTTGGTTTAACTAATGCACCAGCTGTGTTCATGGACCTTATGAACCGAGTATGTGGACCATACCTTGACAAGTTTGTCATTGTTTTCATTGATGACATACTTATTTACTCAAAGAATGACCAAGAACACGGTGAACATTTGAGAAAGGTGTTAGAAGTATTGAGGAAGGAAGAATTGTACGCTAAGTTTTCAAAGTGTGCATTTTGGTTGGAAGAAGTTCAATTCCTCGGTCACATAGTGAACAAAGAAGGTATTAAGGTGGATCCGGCAAAGATAGAAACTGTTGAAAAGTGGGAAACCCCGAAAACTCCGAAACACATACGCCAGTTTTTATGACTAGCTGGTTACTACAGAAGGTTCATCCAAGACTTTTCCAGAATAGCAAAACCCTTGACTGCATTAACGCATAAAGGGAAGAAATTTGAATGGAATGATGAACAAGAGAAAGCGTTTCAGTTATTGAAGAAAAAGCTAACTACGGCACCTATATTGTCATTGCCTGAAGGGAATGATGATTTTGTGATTTATTGTGATGCATCAAAGCAAGGTCTCGGTTGTGTATTAATGCAACGAACGAAGGTGATTGCTTATGCGTCTAGACAATTGAAGATTCACGAACAAAATTATACGACGCATGATTTGGAATTAGGCGCGGTTGTTTTTGCATTAAAGACTTGGAGGCACTACTTATATGGGGTCAAAAGTATTATATATACCGACCACAAAAGTCTTCAACACATATTTAATCAGAAACAACTGAATATGAGGCAGCGTAGGTGGATTGAATTATTGAATGATTACGACTTTGAGATTCGTTACCACCCGGGGAAGGCAAATGTGGTAGCCGATGCCTTGAGCAGGAAGGACAGAGAACCCATTCGAGTAAAATCTATGAATATAATGATTCATAATAACATTACTACTCAAATAAAGGAGGCGCAATAAGGAGTTTTAAAGGAGGGAAATTTAAAGGATGAAATACCCAAAGGATCGGAGAAGCATCTTAATATTCGGGAAGACGGAACCCGGTATAGGGCTGAAAGGATTTGGGTACCAAAATTTGGAGATATGAGAGAAATGGTACTTAGAGAAGCTCATAAAACCAGATACTCAATACATCCTGGAACGGGGAAGATGTACAAGGATCTCAAGAAACATTTTTGGTGGCCGGGTATGAAAGCCGATGTTGCTAAATACGTAGGAGAATGTTTGACGTGTTCTAAGGTCAAAGCTGAGCATCAGAAACTATCAGGTCTACTTTAACAACCCGAAATCCCGGAATGGAAATGGGAAAACATTACCATGGATTTCATCACTAAATTGCCAAGGACTGCAAGTGGTTTTGAAACTATTTGGGTAATAGTTGACCGTCTCACCAAATCAGCACACTTCTTGCCAATAAGAGAAGATGACAAGATGGAGAAGTTAGCACGACTGTATTTGAAGGAAGTCATCTCCAGACATGGAATACCAATCTCTATTATCTCTGATAGGGATGGCAGATTTATTTCAAGATTCTGGCAGACATTACAGCAAGCATTAGGAACTCGTCTAGACATGAGTACTGCCTATCATCCACAAACTGATGGGTAGAGCGAAAGGACGATACAAACGCTTGAAGACATGCTACGAGCATGTGTTATTGATTTCGGAAACAGTTGGGATCGACATCTACCGTTAGCAGAATTTTCCTACAACAACAGCTACCATTCAAGCATTGAGATGGCGCCGTTTGAAGCACTTTATGGTAGAAAGTGCAGGTCTCCGATTTGTTGGAGTGAAGTGGGGGATAGACAGATTACGGGTCCGGAGATTATACAAGAAACTACCGAGAAGATCATCCAAATTCAACAACGGTTGAAAACCGCCCAAAGTCGACAAAAGAGCTACGCTGACATTAAAAGAAAAGATATAGAATTTGAAATTGGAGAGATGGTCATGCTTAAAGTTGCACCTTGGAAAGGCGTTGTTCGATTTGGTAAACGAGAGAAATTAAATCCAAGGTATATTGGACCATTCAAGATTATTGATCGTATCGGACCAGTAGCTTACCGACTAGAGTTACCTCAACAACTCGCGGGTGTACATAACACTTTCCACGTCTCGAATTTAAAGAAATGTTTTGCTAAAGAAGATCTCACTATTCCGTTAGATGAAATCCAAATCAACGAAAAACTTCAATTCATCGAAGAACCCGTCGAAATAATGGATCGTGAGGTTAAAAGACTTAAGCAAAACAAGATACCAATTGTTAAGGTTCGATGGAATGCTCGTAGAGGACCCGAGTTCACCTGGGAGCGTGAAGATCAGATGAAGAAGAAATACCCGCATCTATTTCCAGAAGATTCATCAACACCTTCAACAGCTTAAAATTTCGGGACGAAATTTATTTAACGGGTAGGTACTGTAGTGACCCGAACTTTTCCATGTTTATATATATTAATTGAGATTGATATTTACATGATTAAATGTTTCCAACATGTTAATCAATCAAACTTGTTAAGACTTGATTAATTGAAATATGTTTCATATAGACAATTGACCACCCAAGTTGACCGGTGATTCACGAACGTTAAAACTTGTAAAAACTATATGATGACATATATATGGATATATATATAGTTAACATGATACTATGATAAGTAAACATATCATTAAGTATATTAACAATGAACTACATATGTAAAAACAAGACTACTAACTCAATGATTTTTAAACGAGACATATATGTAACGATTATCGTTGTAAAGACATTTAATGTATATATATCATATTAAGAGATATTCATACATGATAATATCATGATAATATAATAATTTAAAATCTCATTTGATATTATAAACATTGGGTTAACAATATTTAACAAGATCGTTAACCTAAAGGTTTCAAAACAACACTTACATGTAACGACTAACGATGACTTAACGACTCAGTTAAAATGTATATACATGTAGTGTTTTAATATGTATTTATACACTTTTGAAAGACTTCAATACACTTATCAAAATACTTCTACTTAACAAAAATGCTTACAATTACATCCTCGTTCAGTTTCATCAACAATTCTACTCGTATGCACCCGTATTCGTACTCGTACAATACACAGCTTTTAGATGTATGTAATATTGGTATATACACTCCAATGATCAGCTCTTAGCAGCCCATGTGAGTCACCTAACACATGTGGGAACCATCATTTGGCAACTAGCATGAAATATCTCATAAAATTACAAAAATATGAGTAATCATTCATGACTTATTTACATGAAAACAAAATTACATATCCTTTATATCTAATCCATACACCAACGACCAAAAACACCTACAAACACTTTCATTATTCAATTTTCTTCATCTAATTGATCTCTCTCAAGTTCTATCTTCAAGTTCTAAGTGTTCTTCATAAATTCCAAAAGTTCTAGTTTCATAAAATCAAGAATACTTTCAAGTTTGCTAGCTCACTTCCAATCTTGTGAGGTGATCATCCAACCTCAAGAAATCTTTGTTTCTTACAGTAGGTTATCATTCTAATACAAGGTAATAATCATATTCAAACTTTGGTTCAATTTCTATAACTATAACAATCTTATTTCAAGTGATGATCTTACTTGAACTTGTTTTCGTGTCATGATTCTGCTTCAAGAACTTCGAGCCATCCAAGGATCCATTGAAGCTAGATCCATTTTTCTCTTTTCTAGTAGGTTTATCCAAGGAACTTAAGGTAGTAATGATGTTCATAACATCATTCAATTCATACATATAAAGCTATCTTATTCGAAGGTTTAAATTTGTAATCACTAGAACATAGTTTAGTTAATTCTAAACTTGTTCGCAAACAAAAGTTAATCCTTCTAACTTGACTTTTAAAATCAACTAAACACATGTTCTATATCTATATGATATGGTAACTTAATGATTTAAAACCTGGAAACACGAAAAACACCGTAAAACCGGATTTACGCCGTCGTAGTAACACCGCGGGCTGTTTTGGGTTAGTTAATTAAAAACTATGATAAACTTTGATTTTTAAAGTTGTTATTCTGAGAAAATGATTTTTATTATGAACATGAAACTATATCCAAAAATTATGATTAAACTCAAAGTGGAAGTATGTTTTCTAAAATGGTCATCTAGACGTCGTTCTTTCGACTGAAATGACTACCTTTACAAAAACGACTTGTAACTTATTTTTCCGACTATAAACCTATACTTTTATGTTTAGATTCATAAAATAGAGTTCAATATGAAACCATAGCAATTTGATTCACTCAAAACGGATTTAAAATGAAGAAGTTATGGGTAAAACAAGATTGGATAATTTTTCTCATTTTAGCTATGTGAAAATTGGTAACAAATCTATTCCAACCATAACTTAATCAACTTATATTATATATTATGTAATCTTGAGATACCATAGACACGTATACAATGTTTCGACCTATCATGTCGACACATCTATATATATTTCGGAACAACCATAGACACTCTATATGTGAATGTTGGAGTTAGCTATACAGGGTTGAGGTTGATTCCAAAATATATATAGTTTGAGTTGTGATCAATACTGAGATACGTATACACTGGGTCGTGGATTGATTCAAGATAATATTTATCGATTTATTTCTGTACATCTAACTGTGGACAACTAGTTGTAGGTTACTAACGAGGACAGCTGACTTAATAAACTTAAAACATCAAAATATATTAAAAGTGTTGTAAATATATTTTGAACATACTTTGATATATATGTATATATTGTTATAGGTTCGTGAATCAACCAGTGGCCAAGTCTTACTTCCCGACGAAGTAAAAATCTGTGAAAGTGAGTTATAGTCCCACTTTTAAAATCTAATATTTTTGGGATGAGAATACATGCAGATTTTATAAATGATTTACAAAATAGACACAAGTACGTGAAACTACATTCTATGGTTGAATTATCGAAATCGAATATGCCCCTTTTTATTAAGTCTGGTAATCTAAGAATTAGGGAATAGACACCCTAATTGACGCGAATCCTAAAGATAGATCTATTGGGCCTAACAAACCCCATCCAAAGTACCGGATGCTTTAGTACTTCGAAATTTATATCATATCCGAAGGGTGTCCCGGAATGATGGGGATATTCTTATATATGCATCTTGTTAATGTCGGTTACCAGGTGTTCACCATATGAATGATTTTTATCTCTATGTATGGGATGTGTATTGAAATATGAAATCTTGTGGTCTATTGTTACGATTTGATATATATAGGTTAAACCTATAACTCACCAACATTTTTGTTGACGTTTAAAGCATGTTTATTCTCAGGTGAATATTAAGAGCTTCCGCTGTTGCATACTAAAATAAGGACAAGATTTGGAGTCCATGTTTGTATGATATTGTGTAAAAACTGCATTCAAGAAACTGATTTCGATGTAACATATTTGTATTGTAAACCATTATGTAATGGTCGCGTGTAAACAGGATATTTTAGATTATCATTATTTGATAATCTACGTAAAGCTTTTTAAACCTTTATTTATGAAATAAAGGTTATGGTTTGTTTTAAAAATGAATGCAGTCTTTGAAAAACGTCTCATATAGAGGTCAAAACCTCGCAATGAAATCAATTAATATGGAACGTTTTTAATCAATAAGAACGGGACATTTCAGCCGATGCCTTGAGCAGGAAGGACAGAGAACCCATTCGAGTAAAATCTATGAATTTAATGATTCATAATAACCTTACTACTCAAATAAAGGAGGCGCAACAAGGAGTTTTAAAAGAGGGAAATTTAAAGGATGAAATACCCAAAGGATCGGAGAAGCATCTTAATATTCGGGAAGACGGAACCCGGTATAGGGCTGAAAGGATTTGGGTACCAAAATTTGGAGATATGAGAGAAATGGTACTTAGAGAAGCTCATAAATGAGATGACCCGTCCCAATCCATAAGGACGAATACAATAACATATGATTACATCGCGAGGTATTTGACCTCTATATGATAAATTTTACAAACATTGCATTCGTTTTAAAAGAAAAGCTTTCATTTACATCGAAAGTTGACAGGCATGCATACCATTTCATAATATCCAAACTATAAATGACCTAATCTGTCATCTACTTAAATATAATCTTTAATGTACTTCAACGACTCGAATGCAACGTCTTTTGAAATATGTCATGAATGACTCCAAGTAATATCTTTAAAATCAGCTAATGCACAGCGGAAGATCTCTTTCAAACCTGAGAATAAACATACTTTCAAGTGTCAACCAAAAGGTTGGTGAGTTCATTAGTTTATCATAATCATTTATTTTCATCATTTTTATAGACCACAAGAATTTCATTTCCAGTTCTCTTAAATATACGTCCCATGCATAGAGACAAAAAAATAATCATTCATATGGTGAACACCTGGTAACCGACATTAACTAGATACATATAAGAATATCCCCTATCATTCCGGGATCCTCCTTCGGACATGATATAATTTCGAAGTACTAAAGCATCCGGTACTTTGGATGGGGTTTGTTAGGCCCAATAGATCTATCTTTAGGATTCGCGTCAATTAGGGTGTCTGTTCCCTAATTCTTAGATTACCAGACTTTAATAAAAAGGGGCATATTCGATTTCGATAATTCAACCATATAATGTAGTTTTGATTACTTGTGTCTATTTCGTAAAACATTTATAAAAGTTGCGCATGTATTCTCAGCCCAAAAATATAAAGGGTAAAAAGGCAAATGAAACTCACCATACTGTATTTTGTAGTAAAATACATATAACATCATTGAACAAGTGTAAGGTTGGCCTCGGATTCACGAACCTATATTAATTATATATATTTATATGTTGGTCAATATCCGTCTAATAATTTAGATTAAGTCATAGTGTACCACAATCCTAATGCTCGAGTCTAGTATGCAAAGGTCGACAAAAATTGGTTTGACTCGAAATGACTTCAAAAAAATTTATAAATGATTATTATATAATTTAAATATCGTCGTTTTATATTTTAAAATATTTTTAAAAGATTTAATAGAGTAAATAATATAATTCATTTATTAATAATTTTATATTAAAATATACTTTCATATGTCTTAAGTAGTAAAATTTATAGAGTTCGTTTAATATCATAAAAATATTGCGATAGATTCTATTGAGGTAATTATATAATTTGTATCACATTTTTATTTGATAAAATAGCATTGGTAATAATAATAAGTAGAAGTCGTATTATTTTGTATTAATAATTATAATAATTAAGTGTTAATAATCTTAGTTTTAATTATAATAATACTAAGGAATATAAATATTATAATAATGATAACCCTAGTAACTATTTTAATGATAATAATAATAATAATAATACTAATTATAATTTTAATAACAATAATAATAATTATTATTAATGATAATACCTTTTACTTATAATAATATTAATAATGATAATAATAATAATATTTAGTAAAAACTAGAACGACGATAATAATAATCATTTTTAATAACAATTCAAAAATTCAATTGACGATAACTTCTAATCCATCCGTCAAAACCATTTGGCATCTAAAGGAAAAGTTCATAATTTTTCGATAGCTTTCTAAGGACATGCATATCTTATACCTTATTTCATCCCTAGTATAACAACCTTTAAGATTCAACATAACTTATCTAAGGGTAATATCAAATATACAAGCATACACACTCCTATTTTCTCGAGCACTAGTCAGGGATACACTATTAATATATAAAAATTAATTTAAGAGTACTCACGTATCAATATTGAGATTCAATATTGCAGGAAAGGTACGTAGACGCAACGGAGATGATAAATACTAGATTGACCTCACGAGCATACCCATGAACCATACCCATCACCTCCATAGCTATAACCCATAATTTCCTTAGCCCTATCCTACTCGAAAATCAGTTTTGAGATAATTTGCCCATGACCTCGTCGCAATATTTTATGTATAATACTAATAATAATAATACTACTAGTAATAAAATAAAATTAATAATAATAATAGTTTTAATCTCTATAATAATAATAATAATTATAATTATTATAAATATAATATGTATATAGAGAGAGAGTTTTGAGAGATCGAAGTGTAAAATGAATTTGGAAGCAAACATAGATCGAACTTTATAGCATTTTGGCCAACATTCTATCCTCATGCAATTGTGTTTTCCAGCTGTTATGCATTGAGAGTCCCTACCGACACTAGTATCTTAATATTACGTATGTTATATATAGATTTATAATTTATATATATTATATTTAATCTTTAGAATTAATTAAATATTATATTATATTTACGCTCATGGTAAAAATATAATTTTTACAAAAATGACGTGGTCGTGGTCTCACGACTTATGTACCACTTTCGGTTTTTCGGGCGCACTTTCGAACGTTTAGAAAATTAGCCTTTTACGTTTTGTGACTCGTACCCTTATTAATAATTAGACTTAAATTAATGAAAACTAACCCACTCAAAGTGTAATTTAATCCTTTGAGTGTTTTGGTCATTTACTTCTAAAAATCAATGTTTCGTTGTTTGTCAAAATGGACATTTTAAATGAAATGTTTTATGACTCAGTTACTATATGTATATTTTTATTTAAAATTGTGAATTTGTACTTAATAAATATTTTTGAAATATTTTAACTAATGATATAATATTTAGCTTTTCAAAACCAAATAGATTTCAAAATTCTTTTTAACTCGTTTTTAAATAATAGTAGTTATTGTACCAAATAATGTTTTTAATATGAAAACTAAATAGTTGATTTATCAAGGGACACGAGTTTATCAAAGTAAAGTACACCTTTGAAATTTAAACGGAAATGATTACTAACTTTTGACTAACTCTTGTTAATGACACTATTGTAAATCACTTTTACTAAATATTCCGAATACCGTTAAAAGGAAAGGTTCTCTAAATCAAAATGGACCTCTCAATTGAGACTCGTAATCATAGTTCAATGTATCCGATAATTCAATCATTTGATATTATCTTTTAATCTCGTCGATAAACTTACATCGAACAAATACGTTCATGTAAAGTATAATTCATTCAATACCTTGATAGCATCATAAAATAGATCTCATATCTTATATTCATAATAACTAATCCGTTCAATGTTTCATTAATATAACTCAACTTAAAATCAGACATATGTATATGTATGTATATATTTATTTACACATAATTGTTCGTGAATCGTTTGGCATGGTCAAAGGATATTTGATTACAGAAATATAGTTTCAAAACTTTCGAGACTCAACATTACAGATTTTGCTTATCGTGTCGGATATATATAAAGATTAAAGTTTAAATTTGATCGGAAATTTCCGGGTCATCACATTACCTACCCGTTAAAAGAAATTTCGTCCCGAAATTTAATCGAGGTCGTCATGGCTAACTAATAAAATGTTTTCATGATGAATATGAATCGATAATAGAGTTTTATCATAATTGAGTGATATAGATAAAACGATTTGTTTTTGTGAAGAGCACGAATGAAGCTATCACTTAAGAGTGAAAATGAATAAATGCAGGTTTGACCTAACAGGTGGCGTAGTCAAGATTGATTTCCGGAATTTAAGGAATTTAGAAGAAAATCTCCATAATAAGATTTGATTCGTCGGTAATTAAGGAGATTAGGATCCTCTTTGGTTATACGCGATAATCTGCTTCGATTGCTCTGTCTATAAATCCACCCCCTTCGTTTCCTTACAACTCACACCTTCTATTCTTTCTTCCTCAATTCATACCTTAAAGCATTCGTTAATATGCTCCATCCCATCCTGATCCTTGATATCCTTTTAACGTTCATATCTGTCATTCTTCTTTTTAATCTGCCACCAGAAGAATCTATTTACTTTTACTATACTCTAGGGTTTATAGTGTTTTTAGTTCTCCCGTGTCTTTATATTGCTATATGCATTGACATCTACGGTTTATAATTTACGGGTGGTTGTTGGGTTTTATATCTTCCCTTATACTTCGATGTCCCTGCTTCTGTCTTCTATAATCATTGTCATCCACAGTTAATGTTCTCTTCTATTTGCTGCGGTTTATACCCCAATTTCTGTTTCGGAGCTTTGTCCTTTCGTTTCTTCTTCTTGCGATTAAGTAGCTCTTGTAATGGTCCGGAATTCGTATGTATGGATTTCAGAAGGAATATAGTAATTGTTCTAAGAAGGAAAGGGTAATGGTAAATCCTGATTTGTTAAATTACCAGAATACCCTGGAAAGGACCGAATCATCAAGAAATATTTTCTTGATATGTTTAGAGATTAGATAGAATGTAAGAGTTATGTAAATGGTACATGATGACGGTATGTTCTGTGAATCATCACATCCATTAGAAACTCAGCATGAATTACTGTAATATAATGACGTTGATCAAGTGTCATTATATTATACTAACTCATGCATCAGTTCCCAACACTACTTCAAAAACATTCATATTCAAATTTTTCAGAATTTAGAAACTAACACAGTTTCTTTTATGTTGCAGATATTACGGAGAGATAAATGATACTTGATAAGAATAGTTGTGAAAATATCTCCAAAGATATGGAGAATATGTATAATGGAAGATACGAAGATATCTTATAATATTTAAGATATGATGATGATGAAGAATATCTGTCTGTGAAGGTTTAGAATAAGAAGTAAGGTGTTTGCTAACGAGTTCTGCAGACACTGAATCATTTGAATCCTTTGAAGGCAGATTCAGTCTCTGTGATTTATCCACAGCTTCCTTCATACTTTGCTCAATCCGTTTTTCAGTACCAAATCCTTTCTTTTTCTGAGCTTTACCAACTCACTATCTTCTATCATCAAACTTTTGACCATTTAGACCATCTACCATTTTTATGTTTCCTTTTATAATATCTGAATCACTGGTTATCAATTCGAGATGGGTTCAGAAGAATCGTGTTTTAGATGATTAAACGCTGGTGGTAATATGGTGAAATATGAAAGGTTCCCCAGTAATAATGACGAAAGGGCAACGTATCTATCGGGATTATAATAAGACTGGTCCGACTGAAAAGTCGAAGTTGACTTGATGAAGCTGTGACAAAATTGGCTACTTTGAAGAAATGTTGTTTTTGCTAATAAATGATAAAGGAATCGACGCGGTTACGTGTTGAACTTTGGTTTCGAGAGTTTTTCAGGTACAAGACTTCGGGTAATGTGTGGTTGGATCATCATCTCGATTGTCCATTACTTGAAGTGTCTAAAAATTTAAAGGGTTTTAAATGAAGATTGTCATTGTCAATATCCAAAGGATGAAATCGTCATGAATCTCGATTGATTCTCCAATCCTTCTAAGTGTTACGAATAAGAGTGATTTCCTATCACAGTTTTGAAGTCAATGTATAACTTTGAAATACATAAGAATCTAAGAGCGATGATTTCGTTTATATCTCGAATTGAATTCTGAATTTTCAAAATCAGAATATGTAATCAGATTCGAATGAATATGATTGTTTTGATTTCTATAGAAGAATGTATATTATTGTGAAAGTAGGGAGTATAGTTGATGATTGTTAAATCAGAATTGAAGAATGTAATACATTAATTGTGAGTATCTCGCGGGTATTACCTACCCGTTAAAAAAATTTCACAGATAATATTTTGAACAAGAATTTTCATTACAGTCTTTATGAAAGTATATGTGGGTATATTTTCTTCAGATATAATACAAATTCAATGAGTTAATATCCTATTAAACTCATTTGATTTCTGGCTTGAATTAGAAATGGATAATCTCTAAAACATTAGAGATTACATAATCTTCGCGGAGTATTTCACTAATGTACTTAATACTTTAGTACTTATTCTTATAGATATTTCCTTAGTGAATCATGCTGATGCTCATAGAACTCTTGCTAACTTCACAAGATACGAATGTTGTTTTCCAGTAAGTTTCGAATATACCAAGAATGAAAGTGTAAAATCAATCATGTTATTGAATGATATACTTGATTTATTATGAACCGGAGTTCATTAAATTGAAACAGAGATTGTAGTTAACGATGATTAAGTTGTTAATGAAGGATGTACATCATAAGATATTAGTAATATGAATTTAAACGAGTAGTATCTACTCTTTTTCAATTCATACTTAATAGCCTAGTACAAAAAGATTTATTATAATTCCAGAATTCATATATATAAAATATATAATAATTCTTCAGAAGGAATGAGTTAATACTATATAACTCGTTGATACCACATACTCGTTGTTGATTCGTAATGATTTCCACAGTGATTCTTGAACTGATGGGATTTGTGATGTCATAGGTGTTGCTGATTCGGACGATGCTGACATTACTGACTATACTGGTGATGCTAACGGTACTGTTACTGCTGATGATACTTCCGGTAACTGCTAATGATGCTTGCATAACCATCCTTGTTAGGGTTTCGATTCTTCCTTGACTCACTTTGGTTCAGTCATCTGATTTAGGGTTAGGGTGGAAATAGATAATCTCTAAGACTTTAGAGATTACATAATCGCCGTAGAATATTCCTCCAATGAAGTAATGAATCAATACTTCATTGTTTGTTGTTGTTGGTACTCCTTGGTATCTATGATGCGTGTGACGTTGATATCCGAGGTATAGATTATGATGTTGAGGCGTGTGATGCGAATGTGATTGTTGATGGTGGTAATGGTACTGTTGGTAATAATGATGATGATACCGTCGATGCCGGTGATGCTGCTGATGTTTAGGGTATCGAGGTTTGCGATGCTGATGTTACTGGCAGTACTGATTATGCTGCTGGTGCTGCTGATGGTGTTTGTAATCCTTGTACCATAAGCTCTAAAGCCGTCACGCGAGCACGAAGTTCGTTAACTTCTGCTAGTATACCGGAATGATTGTCGGTTGGGATAAGCGGATAAATAAAATATAGAATTTGATGTAGTATATAATCGTGACGAGATACTCTGGAAATGAGAGAGAAAATGGTTTCACGAACAGGTTCGCCAGTAAGTGCTTCAGGTTCTTCGCCAATAGGGCAATTTGGTGGATGGAAAGGATCACCTTCTTCTTGTCTCCAATGATTGAGGAGGCTACGAACCTATCCCCACTTCATCCAGAATAGATGATGACTGATTGGTTGATCCATTCCGGTCACACTATTTTCGGAGCTCGAATGGAAATCCATATCGGCATAGCTGTCGGAATCTGAGGAGTTCGAACTGGTTGAGGGATCCATCTCGTATGATTAGGGGAAGAAGTTTTGGTATAAAGTAGGTTGTAGAATTTAGATTTGGTATTCTTCAATTACATAATTTGCATATGTATATATAATATCCAAAATCCCATAAATTACGGAGAATCTTTGAAAGATGTTAGTCAAAGTTCACAGTAATAGATACGCTAAGATATTTATTAGCAGATATGCTAAGATGTGAATTTCGTCTATACGCTGTTATGCAATAAATGCAGGAAAACGCGTCTAAACTTAAGATGATAAGTAGGTAATTTCCTAAGGATGATAAGTAGATGATTTCCGACTAAAAATGATAAGCAAAACTTTTGACATACAGACACGGTCGAAGTCCAGACTCATTAATGCATCCTAACAACTATCAGTAAGACACACTAATGCAAGACCTGGTTCGCTAAGACCACCGCTCTGATACCACATGAGATGACCCGTCCCAATCCATAAGGACGAATACAATAACATATGATTACATCGCGAGGTATTTGACCTCTATATGATAAATTTTACAAACATTGCATTCGTTTTAAAAGAAAAGCTTTCATTTACATCGAAAGTTGACAGGCATGCATACCATTTCATAATATCCAAACTATAAATGACCTAATCTGTCATCTACTTAAATATAATCTTTAATGTACTTCAACGACTCGAATGCAACGTCTTTTGAAATATGTCATGAATGACTCCAAGTAATATCTTTAAAATCAGCTAATGCACAGCGGAAGATCTCTTTCAAACCTGAGAATAAACATACTTTCAAGTGTCAACCAAAAGGTTGGTGAGTTCATTAGTTTATCATAATCATTTATTTTCATCATTTTTATAGACCACAAGAATTTCATTTCCAGTTCTCTTAAATATACGTCCCATGCATAGAGACAAAAAAATAATCATTCATATGGTGAACACCTGGTAACCGACATTAACTAGATACATATAAGAATATCCCCTATCATTCCGGGATCCTCCTTCGGACATGATATAATTTCGAAGTACTAAAGCATCCGGTACTTTGGATGGGGTTTGTTAGGCCCAATAGATCTATCTTTAGGATTCGCGTCAATTAGGGTGTCTGTTCCCTAATTCTTAGATTACCAGACTTTAATAAAAAGGGGCATATTCGATTTCGATAATTCAACCATATAATGTAGTTTTGATTACTTGTGTCTATTTCGTAAAACATTTATAAAAGTTGCGCATGTATTCTCAGCCCAAAAATATAAAGGGTAAAAAGGCAAATGAAACTCACCATACTGTATTTTGTAGTAAAATACATATAACATCATTGAACAAGTGTAAGGTTGGCCTCGGATTCACGAACCTATATTAATTATATATATTTATATGTTGGTCAATATCCGTCTAATAATTTAGATTAAGTCATAGTGTACCACAATCCTAATGCTCGAGTCTAGTATGCAAAGGTCGACAAAAATTGGTTTGACTCGAAATGACTTCAAAAAAATTTATAAATGATTATTATATAATTTAAATATCGTCGTTTTATATTTTAAAATATTTTTAAAAGATTTAATAGAGTAAATAATATAATTCATTTATTAATAATTTTATATTAAAATATACTTTCATATGTCTTAAGTAGTAAAATTTATAGAGTTCGTTTAATATCATAAAAATATTGCGATAGATTCTATTGAGGTAATTATATAATTTGTATCACATTTTTATTTGATAAAATAGCATTGGTAATAATAATAAGTAGAAGTCGTATTATTTTGTATTAATAATTATAATAATTAAGTGTTAATAATCTTAGTTTTAATTATAATAATACTAAGGAATATAAATATTATAATAATGATAACCCTAGTAACTATTTTAATGATAATAATAATAATAATAATACTAATTATAATTTTAATAACAATAATAATAATTATTATTAATGATAATACCTTTTACTTATAATAATATTAATAATGATAATAATAATAATATTTAGTAAAAACTAGAACGACGATAATAATAATCATTTTTAATAACAATTCAAAAATTCAATTGACGATAACTTCTAATCCATCCGTCAAAACCATTTGGCATCTAAAGGAAAAGTTCATAATTTTTCGATAGCTTTCTAAGGACATGCATATCTTATACCTTATTTCATCCCTAGTATAACAACCTTTAAGATTCAACATAACTTATCTAAGGGTAATATCAAATATACAAGCATACACACTCCTATTTTCTCGAGCACTAGTCAGGGATACACTATTAATATATAAAAATTAATTTAAGAGTACTCACGTATCAATATTGAGATTCAATATTGCAGGAAAGGTACGTAGACGCAACGGAGATGATAAATACTAGATTGACCTCACGAGCATACCCATGAACCATACCCATCACCTCCATAGCTATAACCCATAATTTCCTTAGCCCTATCCTACTCGAAAATCAGTTTTGAGATAATTTGCCCATGACCTCGTCGCAATATTTTATGTATAATACTAATAATAATAATACTACTAGTAATAAAATAAAATTAATAATAATAATAGTTTTAATCTCTATAATAATAATAATAATTATAATTATTATAAATATAATATGTATATAGAGAGAGAGTTTTGAGAGATCGAAGTGTAAAATGAATTTGGAAGCAAACATAGATCGAACTTTATAGCATTTTGGCCAACATTCTATCCTCATGCAATTGTGTTTTCCAGCTGTTATGCATTGAGAGTCCCTACCGACACTAGTATCTTAATATTACGTATGTTATATATAGATTTATAATTTATATATATTATATTTAATCTTTAGAATTAATTAAATATTATATTATATTTACGCTCATGGTAAAAATATAATTTTTACAAAAATGACGTGGTCGTGGTCTCACGACTTATGTACCACTTTCGGTTTTTCGGGCGCACTTTCGTACGTTTAGAAAATTAGCCTTTTACGTTTTGTGACTCGTACCCTTATTAATAATTAGACTTAAATTAATGAAAACTAACCCACTCAAAGTGTAATTTAATCCTTTGAGTGTTTTGGTCATTTACTTCTAAAAATCAATGTTTCGTTGTTTGTCAAAATGGACATTTTAAATGAAATGTTTTATGACTCAGTTACTATATGTATATTTTTATTTAAAATTGTGAATTTGTACTTAATAAATATTTTTGAAATATTTTAACTAATGATATAATATTTAGCTTTTCAAAACCAAATAGATTTCAAAATTCTTTTTAACTCGTTTTTAAATAATAGTAGTTATTGTACCAAATAATGTTTTTAATATGAAAACTAAATAGTTGATTTATCAAGGGACACGAGTTTATCAAAGTAAAGTACACCTTTGAAATTTAAACGGAAATGATTACTAACTTTTGACTAACTCTTGTTAATGACACTATTGTAAATCACTTTTACTAAATATTCCGAATACCGTTAAAAGGAAAGGTTCTCTAAATCAAAATGGACCTCTCAATTGAGACTCGTAATCATAGTTCAATGTATCCGATAATTCAATCATTTGATATTATCTTTTAATCTCGTCGATAAACTTACATCGAACAAATACGTTCATGTAAAGTATAATTCATTCAATACCTTGATAGCATCATAAAATAGATCTCATATCTTATATTCATAATAACTAATCCGTTCAATGTTTCATTAATATAACTCAACTTAAAATCAGACATATGTATATGTATGTATATATTTATTTACACATAATTGTTCGTGAATCGTTTGGCATGGTCAAAGGATATTTGATTACAGAAATATAGTTTCAAAACTTTCGAGACTCAACATTACAGATTTTGCTTATCGTGTCGGATATATATAAAGATTAAAGTTTAAATTTGATCGGAAATTTCCGGGTCATCACAATAAAACCAGATACTCAATACATCCTGGAACGGGGAAGATGTACAAGGATCTCAAAAAACATTTTTGGTGGCCGGGTATGAAAGCCGATGTTGCTAAATACGTAGGAGAATATTTGACGTGTTCTAAGGTCAAAGCTGAGCATCAGAAACCATCAGGTCTACTTCAACAACCCGAAATCCCGGAATGGAAATGGGAAAACATTACCATGGATTTCATCACTAAATTGCCAAGGACTGCAAGTGGTTTTGATACTATTTGGGTAATAGTTGATCGTCTCACCAAGTCAGCACACTTCCTGCCAATAAGAGAAGATGACAAGATGGAGAAGTTAGCACGACTGTATTTGAAGGAAGTCATCTCCAGACATGGAATACCAATCTCTATTATCTCTGATAGGGATGGCAGATTTATTTCAAGATTCTGGCAGACATTACAGCAAGCATTAGGAACTCGTCTAGACATGAGTACTGCCTATCATCCACAAACTGATGGGCAGAGCAAAAGGACGATACAAACGCTTGAAGACATGCTACGAGCATGTGTTATTGATTTCGGAAACAGTTGGGATCGACATCTACCGTTAGCAGAATTTTCCTACAACAACAGCTACCATTCAAGCATTGAGATGGCGCCGTTTGAAGCACTTTATGGTAGAAAGTGCAGGTCTCCGATTTGTTGGAGTGAAGTGGGGGATAGACAGATTACGGGTCCGGAGATTATACAAGAAACTACCGAGAAGATCATCCAAATTCAACAACGGTTGAAAACCGCCCAAAGTCGACAAAAGAGCTACGCTGACATTAAAAGAAAAGATATAGAATTTGAAATTGGAGAGATGGTCATGCTTAAAGTTGCACCTTGGAAAGGCGTTGTTTGATTTGGTAAACGAGGGAAATTAAATCCAAGGTATATTGGACCATTCAAGATTATTGATCGTGTCGGACCAGTAGCTTACCGACTTGAGTTACCTCAACAACTCGCGGCTGTACATAATGTGATGACCCGGGAATTTCCAACCAAATTTAAACTTAATCTTTACATATTTCCGATACAATGAGCAAATTCTGTAATGTGGAGTTAAGATTTTTGAAATGTTTAGATGGATTCATTTGACCTTTGACCATTCCCGACGATTCACGGACAATTGTTTGTAAATGAATATGTATATATAAATACAAGAACATATAACAAAGTATACTTTAAATAATTGGAATATAAAATATAGAATAACAATTTAGATTAATTAAGTACTGTTAATATATAAATAACTTTAAGTTATTATAAATTTATGATTTCTGTTAAATATATATAAGATAATTTGTCTTATGGTATAGGTATCACATAATTAATAATAGGTAATATTATTATGCTAAATTGAAAAATAAATTAAAATATAATTATTACATTACTTTTATTAATAACATTAATTTCAGAATTTTTTTATATATACAAGAGATTTGATAAGCATATTTAGTTATATCAATCTCATTATCACTAATTGTAATATTAATAATGATATAAGAATTTAAAACATGTAAATTGATATTACCTGTATTATTAGTAAATATTATGTTTGAGAACAAATATTATTATTATACATACATTATATAAAAAAAAAAAAAAAAAAAAAAAAAAAGATAATACATTTTATTAATACTGATGTCATTATAAACATTTCTATAATTATTAGTATTCTAAATACTATTATTACTATTATGATAATTTTTATCAATAGAATTATTATGATTAATAAATATTATCAGTATTATTATTTATTATTATTATTATTATTATTATTATTATTATTATTATATATTATTAGTTATTAATTATAAATATTAAATTAAATATACAATATAAATAATAAATATATATGCACTAGTAATAATTACTGTGTTCCTTTATCAAATATTTGTTTTATTCCTTTTGTTTTCTTCCTTGCATTCTGATGCTCGTGACCTTTTTCCAGCTATAGCAATCAACTCATCTTCATTATCTAAATCTATTATAAATATTATTTATTATCTTTACAAATTGAATTAACAGAAAATCCAAAAGAAGAGTTGAAGAACACGGTTTATTTTATTTTTTTTTTTCTCTGCTTCAGCGATACCCCTACTATTCCACTTTATGGTCAAAAACTCAAATTCGAGTTTATTTCAAAAACTATAAACGCATGATTGTTAGTAATCTCGTACTCGAACACTCTGCAAAATTTTATACTTCAATTCGTTTTATCAATCAAGAAATTGTGAGTCAAAGTTTTAAATTTCAAAAGTCAATTTTTGTTCATCAGCTAAATTCGGAATCTGTGTTTTGTTTTCAGTTAAATTAACGATTCCTATAGATTTGATGAGTGATTTAAAACCTTGTTCATGTTGTAAGTTTTGTCCAAAATAACCTCAAACGCGAAATCAATTTTTTTTTTTATTTTGAAGCAGCGACGAAGCAGGTACTGCCTTTTATTTTTTTATTTTTTTTTTTTGGGTATCTATTGAATTAATGTTCCAAATATAGGTCGTTCTTTTAAATCTTGTTTGAAATTCGTTTGATAACTTTGGGTCTCTAGTCGATTGATTGAATGAAGAAGATGAAGTTGAGCATATAATCAATTACGGGTTATATATTTATTAATAGACTATCAAAACAGAAAGACAACATTGGAGGAACGGTTTGAGGGGAATGGCGGGTTTCGAGAGGTCGGGGGTTCGAACCTTGGCATGCTCACTATATTTCTTTTTGGCCTATTTTTAAGGTAGCTCCTTAGTATTATTATTTATTATTATTATTATTATTACTTTTATTACTTTTAACTTTAGTATTGTTATTATTATTAATGTTATTGTTAAGGTTGGTATTGTTATTATTATTATTGTTATTGTTATTATTAGTGATAAGAATTATTAATATTATTATTATATGTATAAGTAGTATAATCATTATTATTATTATTATCATTAAAAGTGTTAATAATATTATTAGTAGTAAACTTATCATTATTAGAGTTATTATTATTATCAACATAAATATCATACTTAACAATGTCATTAATATTATTATTAGTATTAATATGATGAATATGTTTAATATTATTATTATTATAAAAATAATATAGATTATTATTATTTTCATAGATATTAGTATTAATATCTTTTTATGAACAAAATTAACATAAGTAATATTAGATATATTATCACAAGTATTATTATTATGTAATTACCAAAAGTAGTATCATGACTTTCTTTAACAAGTAAAATTAATTTTTTTTTTTTACAAGTACTATTATTAATATCATATATTACTATGTGTATAAAGATATACTTATAAGTATATTATATATAAATATAAATTAATTAGATTAATAATGTTTATAAAAAAAAAATATCCATATATAATAAATTAAGTATTTTAATATATATATATATATATATATATATATATATATATATATATATATATATATATATATATATATATATATATATATATATATATATATATATATAAATAACTATATAGGTAATAATCATTTTCAAATATAATTACAAATTAATTACGTAATATATAAAGTTATATCACTAATAATAATATATACATAATTGTTCGATTACAAGAATATGTATTAATATATATACAAATGATATAGGTTCGTGAATCCGAGGACAACCCTACATTTGTTCAAATGTCGTCATATGTATTTTTACTACAAACTACAGTATGGTGAGTTCATTTACCCTTTTTACTCATTACATTTTTGGGCTGAGAATACATGCAAATGCTTTATTAACTGTTTTACAATATTTATATGTGTGAGTTTCATTAATCCCTTTTTAAATGCTTTTGCAATATATATTTTTGGGACTGAGAATACATGCGATGTTTTTATAACTGTTTTACGAAATAGACACGAGTAAATGAAACTACATTCTATGGTTGGATTATTAAATCGAATATGCCCCTTTCTATATAGTATGGTAATCTAAGAATTAGGGAACAGACACCCTAATTGACGCGAACTCTAAAGATAGATCTATCGGGCCCAACAAGCCCCATCCAAAGTACCGGATGCTTTAGTACTTCGAAATTTATATCATGTCCGAAGGAGGATCCCGGAATGATGGGGATATTCTTATATGTATATTGTGAATGTCGGTTACCAGGTGTTCAATCCATATGAATGATATTTTTGTCTCTATGCATGGGACGTATGTTTATGAGAAATGGAAATATGAAATCTTGTGGTCTATTAAAATTATGAAATGATTATTTATGTTAAACTAATGAACTCACCAACCTTTTGGTTGACACTTGAAAGCATGTTTATTCTCAGGTATGAAAGAAACATTCCGCTGTGCATTTGCTCATTCTAAAGACAATATTTGGAGTCGATCATCGCAATGGAACCAGTTGTTGGTGACTTCGTCCAGATGGATTAGGACGGGTCATTTCAGTTGGTATCAGAGCGGTGGTCTTAGTGAACCATGTCTGCATTAGTGTGTCTAACTGATAAGTCGTTAGGGTGCATTAGTGAGTCTGGACTTCGACCGTGTCTGCATGTCAAAAGTTTTGCTTATCATTTCGTGTCAAAAATTAACTGCTTATCATTCTTAGAGAATCACTTGCTTATCATTCTTAGTCTAGACACGTTTTACTGCATTGACTGCATAAATAGTGTATAGACAAAATTCATATCTTAGCGTATCTGTTACTGTAGATCTTGCCTGATATCTTCCGTAAATTTCTCCGTAATTTAAGGGATCCTGGTACTATATATATCTATGTAAATTATTCATTGAGAATACCATCCAACTATCAATTACTATCACTAAACTCTTCATATCAAAAATCTTTCCTGAGATCGCGTAAGATGGCCTCTACGAATCGATCAAATTCCTCTGACTCCGAAGACAGCGTGACAGGAGCACATCAATCAATCAACTATCGTGATTACTGGAGAAAATGGGGGTGGGTTCGCGACATACTCACTCTATGGAGAAGGGAAGAAGGTACTCCATATCATGAATCGAATCTACCACCTAACCTTGGAGTACTCGACCCGCTCACTGGCGAACCTGTTCGCAACACCGTTTATACCCTTTTTGCCAGAATTTTTCGTCTTGAGACTACCATTAATGGAACTAGAAAAGATATCCAATCTCTACCTCACATTGATAACCAACCAGGGTTAGTAGAAGAAGTTAAAGAACTCCGAGCTCGAGTGTTAACTTTAGAGAGCACGGTACACAGTCTACAAACACCAGCAGTATCACCAACACCAGTCACATCACCAACCTTAGCACCAACAACACTAGTACCACCAACAACAACATCCGCATCACCAACTTCGACATCTCATTCTATACCTCAAGTATAATCATCATTCTACGTATCGTTCTATCTATTTATTTTCGTTCGACATGGCGATTATGTAATCTCTAATGTTTTAGAAATTATATATTCTTGCTCTAATGATAAATCAAATGAGATCAATATCACATTAACTCATTAAATTCATGATTACATCTAAAGAAAATATATACGTATATATGTTTCATAAAGATTGTAATTAAAAATTCTTTTGTACAAACTGTTAATGGTGAAAATATTTTAACGGGTAGGTAATACCCGAGGAGTATTTAGATATCACATTAATAAGTTACACTGTACATTCTTCGGAATTGATTCAACGATCATTTACTATCCTATTTACAACCACCGATTTACGTATCCGTTCACCAAAGAATAACTATTTTCATTCAAAATCAATTTCATATTTGGATTTTGATCTATCAGAATCCAACAAGTGGCATAATGAAGAAATAATGGACACAATAAAAATTGATTAGAAACAGACTAATTGACAATATGAAATTTTGTTAAGAAACCACGCTAACAAAATCCTAGCTAACTGTTCCTAGCTAACTGTTAATTCCATATTACATTTTATTTATCGCAATTTATTTTATCGCAATTTTAATTCTCGCAATTTTATTTATCGTTATTTAATTTCTATTATTTATCGTCATTTAATTTCTGTATTTACTTTACGCACTTTAAATATCGGGACACGTATACAAAGTTTTGACATATCATATCGACACATCTATATATATTATTTGGAATCACCATAGACACTCTATATGCAGTAATGATCGAGTTCTCTATACAGGGTTGAGGTTGATTCTATAATAATATATATACTTTGAGTTGTGATCGAGTCTGAGACATGTACACGGGTCACGATACGTATTAATTAATTCGAATATTATATATTAAATTATATATGAATTATTGGACTGTCAACTATGGACTAATAACATTGGACAATTAAAATGAATTAAAATATTGAATATAACATATGAAACTAAACAATTCTTCAAGTTTGCCACTTGATTTAGTCTTAAACCTCATTTGTATCTTCACGATTACATTCTGCGTTCAAACCTTTCATGATTCTTGAAAACACCTCAATCGATAGGATGAATCAACCGCACTTCATCTACGGAAGGAAAGATTTATGCATATAGTTATGCACCTGAGAAACTCTCGGCAATTGAGTAAAAGTTCAACACGTAGCCGCGTCAGATCCTTTGGCATTTATTAACAAAAACAACTTTGCGATCCCTTTTCAAAATTAGCCAATTTTGTCACAGCTCCAACAAGTCAACTTCGACTTTTCGTACGAAACAACCTTATTATAACGTTTATAAATACATGTGCTCTTTTATTGTTACCAGGTAACCTTTCATATTCCATCATATTACCATCAGCGTTTAATCATCTAAAAACACAATTCTCCTGAAACCACCTCGGATTAATAACCGATGATTCAGATATCATAGCATTAAATGCAGAGGAAACAGAAAAATGGTAGATGGTCTAAACGGACCAAAGTTTGATGATAAAGAAAGGAGTGTTAGGAACGCTCGATAGAAAATTGGGTATTGAAAAACAGATTGAGTTACCCATGAAGGAGACCAAGGACAAATACAAGGACCAAATCCTATATTCAAAGGATTCAGGTAATTCCGGATCCGTTGAAATCTTTAGAGAATATCTTGCTCCGAAGTCATGTTAAAATCTTGTAGAAAATCTTTCTCCATCAACCATCGAACTTAGAAATTCCAAAATATCATCATCAATATCTTCGATATTTCTGAGGATATTTTCATAAATATTCTCGTCTGAAATTATATACCTCTTCGTGCTTCCTGTGTATCATTATGTTGGAAACATTCAATAGAAAATTTGGTACCGAAAAGCAGATTATGCGAAACTATGAAGAAAGCCGTGGATAAATCCCAAAGAATAAGTTTGACTTCAAAGAATCCAAATGATTCTGTTTCTGATAAAATCTTTGGCGAATATCTTGCTTCCGAATCTAAACCCTTACGGATAAATCTTCTTCATCAATCCATCGATATTAGAAATTCCAAGATATCATCGTATCTTTAATTATAAATATCCTCTATATTTCTGAAGATATTTTCATGACTATTCTTATCTGAAATCATTAATCTCTTCATGATATCAGTGTTACATCATATAGAAACTGTTAGTTTCTATATTCTGTAAACTTTCGAGCTTAACATATGAATGTTATTGAAGTAATGTTGGGAACTGATGCATGAGTTAGTATAATATAATGACACTTGATCAACGTGATTATATTACAGTAAGTCATGCTGAGTTCTAATGGGACGTGATGATTCACAGATCATAACGTCATCACATGTCATATTACATAACTCTCTCATTCTGCTTAACCTCTGAACAAATCAAGAAAGTATATTCTTGATAGTTCTATTCTCAGTGATTTTGGTAATTTGACAAATCAAATCGTGCTATTACATTCTTTCTTGATTAAAATATTAAATTCATCCAAAACTCCATACTTACGAATTCTAGACCATTACTCGTTTTACTAGAGATCGAGAGGAGAGTAAAAAGACGAAGAGCTCCAAAACATAATGGAAGATATAAAACTCGACAACAACACTGAAATTACAATAATTAAAATTAAAACATCACGACAATTAAAAATTAAAATATTACAATCAAACTACTCGTCGTCGTCAATTGTCACCTGCAAAGTAGCGTTCACCAGTCATTTCACCATCCGTGAGGTACTCTGGAGACATCGGTATTTCTCTTGATGCCTCAACTGCTGCTTCAGCTGATTCATCGAGGTAACGATAACCCAACGTCTCTTCATCTTCAAGAACCACATACAAAGAAATGCGTTTACCGCGATCTTCAATGGTATCTTTTATAAAGTACCATTGATCATCGGTACACAGAAAACTTGCCCTACAATCCGCATCATAATCGTCTTTATAAAAGAACACAGACGTGAATTCACACGGAACTTTTTCCTTCAGAAGGGATAGCAAATCTTGTAAACCAATATCACGAATGTCGATATCTTCAAACGAAATACTGTTGCCCCACTCATATTCCTTCATTTGATTTCGGAAATCACCTCCGTAATGAACATCGAATGAAACAATCATTGGGGGAAGTGTTAACATTTTTGCAGTTTGGGGAGTGTTTGATTTAGATTTTGAGAAAGGTGGAAATATAAAAGAAATATATGTTTGAGTGTATAAAATGAAGTATATGGTTGGTGTCTTTATAGTGTAAAAGTGACCGTTGGGATAGCCGTTGGAATTTTTTTACTAACGGCTAAAAATTTGGGCAAGTTTTTGGACGAAGGTGGACGATGCCCGTTGGGATCTCTCTCATAATAGTTTCATTCGTGCTCTTCAAATAATCAAATTATTTTATCTATATTAATCAATAATGATAGAACTCTATTTAACAATTCATATTCATCATAAAAATATTTTTATTGTTAGCCATGACCACCTCACTCAAATTTCGGGACGAAATTTCGTTAACGGGTAGGTACTGTGATGACCCGGGAATTTCCAACCAAATTTAAACTTAATCTTTACATATTTCCGATACAATGAGCAAATTCTGTAATGTGGAGTTAAGATTTTTGAAATGTTTAGATGGATTCATTTGACCTTTGACCATTCCCGACGATTCACGGACAATTGTTTGTAAATGAATATGTATATATAAATACAAGAACATATAACAAAGTATACTTTAAATAATTGGAATATAAAATATAGAATAACAATTTAGATTAATTAAGTACTGTTAATATATAAATAACTTTAAGTTATTATAAATTTATGATTTCTGTTAAATATATATAAGATAATTTGTCTTATGGTATAGGTATCACATAATTAATAATAGGTAATATTATTATGCTAAATTGAAAAATAAATTAAAATATAATTATTACATTACTTTTATTAATAACATTAATTTCAGAATTTTTTTATATATACAAGAGATTTGATAAGCATATTTAGTTATATCAATCTCATTATCACTAATTGTAATATTAATAATGATATAAGAATTTAAAACATGTAAATTGATATTACCTGTATTATTAGTAAATATTATGTTTGAGAACCAATATTATTATTATACATACATTATATATAAAAAAAAAAAAAAAAAAAAAAAAAAGATAATACATTTTATTAATACTGATGTCATTATAAACATTTCTATAATTATTAGTATTCTAAATACTATTATTACTATTATGATAATTTTTATCAATAGAATTATTATGATTAATAAATATTATCAGTATTATTATTTATTATTATTATTATTATTATTATTATTATTATTATATATTATTAGTTATTAATTATAAATATTAAATTAAATATACAATATAAATAATAAATATATATGCACTAGTAATAATTACTGTGTTCCTTTATCAAATATTTGTTTTATTCCTTTTGTTTTCTTCCTTGCATTCTGATGCTCGTGACCTTTTTCCAGCTATAGCAATCAACTCATCTTCATTATCTAAATCTATTATAAATATTATTTATTATCTTTACAAATTGAATTAACAGAAAATCCAAAAGAAGAGTTGAAGAACACGGTTTATTTTATTTTTTTTTTCTCTGCTTCAGCGATACCCCTACTATTCCACTTTATGGTCAAAAACTCAAATTCGAGTTTATTTCAAAAACTATAAACGCATGATTGTTAGTAATCTCGTACTCGAACACTCTGCAAAATTTTATACTTCAATTCGTTTTATCAATCAAGAAATTGTGAGTCAAAGTTTTAAATTTCAAAAGTCAATTTTTGTTCATCAGCTAAATTCGGAATCTGTGTTTTGTTTTCAGTTAAATTAACGATTCCTATAGATTTGATGAGTGATTTAAAACCTTGTTCATGTTGTAAGTTTTGTCCAAAATAACCTCAAACGCGAAATCAATTTTTTTTTGTTTATTTTGAAGCAGCGACGAAGCAGGTACTGCCTTTTATTTTTTTTTTTTGGGTATCTATTGAATTAATGTTCCAAATATAGGTCGTTCTTTTAAATCTTGTTTGAAATTCGTTTGATAACTTTGGGTCTCTAGTCGATTGATTGAATGAAGAAGATGAAGTTGAGCATATAATCAATTACGGGTTATATATTTATTAATAGACTATCAAAACAGAAAGACAACATTGGAGGAACGGTTTGAGGGGAATGGCGGGTTTCGAGAGGTCGGGGGTTCGAACCTTGGCATGCTCACTATATTTCTTTTTGGCCTATTTTTAAGGTAGCTCCTTAGTATTATTATTTATTATTATTATTATTATTACTTTTATTACTTTTAACTTTAGTATTGTTATTATTATTAATGTTATTGTTAAGGTTGGTATTGTTATTATTATTATTGTTATTGTTATTATTAGTGATAAGAATTATTAATATTATTATTATATGTATAAGTAGTATAATCATTATTATTATTATTATCATTAAAAGTGTTAATAATATTATTAGTAGTAAACTTATCATTATTAGAGTTATTATTATTATCAACATAAATATCATACTTAACAATGTCATTAATATTATTATTAGTATTAATATGATGAATATGTTTAATATTATTATTATTATAAAAATAATATAGATTATTATTATTTTCATAGATATTAGTATTAATATCTTTTTATGAACAAAATTAACATAAGTAATATTAGATATATTATCACAAGTATTATTATTATGTAATTACCAAAAGTAGTATCATGACTTTCTTTAACAAGTAAAATTAATTTTTTTTTTTTACAAGTACTATTATTAATATCATATATTACTATGTGTATAAAGATATACTTATAAGTATATTATATATAAATATAAATTAATTAGATTAATAATGTTTATAAAAAAAAATATCCATATATAATAAATTAAGTATTTTAATATATATATATATATATATATATATATATATATATATATATATAAATAACTATATAGGTAATAATCATTTTCAAATATAATTACAAATTAATTACGTAATATATAAAGTTATATCACTAATAATAATATATACATAATTGTTCGATTACAAGAATATGTATTAATATATATACAAATGATATAGGTTCGTGAATCCGAGGACAACCCTACATTTGTTCAAATGTCGTCATATGTATTTTTACTACAAACTACAGTATGGTGAGTTCATTTACCCTTTTTACTCATTACATTTTTGGGCTGAGAATACATGCAAATGCTTTATTAACTGTTTTACAATATTTATATGTGTGAGTTTCATTAATCCCTTTTTAAATGCTTTTGCAATATATATTTTTGGGACTGAGAATACATGCGATGTTTTTATAACTGTTTTACGAAATAGACACGAGTAAATGAAACTACATTCTATGGTTGGATTATTAAATCGAATATGCCCCTTTCTATATAGTCTGGTAATCTAAGAATTAGGGAACAGACACCCTAATTGACGCGAACTCTAAAGATAGATCTATCGGGCCCAACAAGCCCCATCCAAAGTACCGGATGCTTTAGTACTTCGAAATTTATATCATGTCCGAAGGAGGATCCCGGAATGATGGGGATATTCTTATATGTATATTGTGAATGTCGGTTACCAGGTGTTCAATCCATATGAATGATATTTTTGTCTCTATGCATGGGACGTATGTTTATGAGAAATGGAAATATGAAATCTTGTGGTCTATTAAAATTATGAAATGATTATTTATGTTAAACTAATGAACTCACCAACCTTTTGGTTGACACTTGAAAGCATGTTTATTCTCAGGTATGAAAGAAACATTCCGCTGTGCATTTGCTCATTCTAAAGACAATATTTGGAGTCGATCATCGCAATGGAACCAGTTGTTGGTGACTTCGTCCAGATGGATTAGGACGGGTCATTTCACATAACACTTTCTACGTCTCGAATTTGAAGAAATGTTTTGCTAAAGAAGATCTCACTATTCCGTTAGATGAAATCCAAATCAACGAAAAACTTCAATTCATCGAAGAACCCGTCGAAATAATGGATCGTGAGATTAAAAGACTTAAGCAAAACAAGATACCAATTGTTAAGGTTCGATGGAATGCTCGTAGAGGACCCGAGTTCACCTGGGAGCGTGAAGATCAGATGAAGAAGAAATACCCGCATCTATTTCCAGAAGACTCGTCAACACCTTCAACAGCTTAAAATTTCGGGACGAAATTTATTTAACGGGTAGGTACTGTAGTGACCCGAACTTTTCCATGTATATATATATTAATTGATATTGATATTTACATGATTAAATGTTTCCAACATGTTAAGTAATTAAACTTGTTAACACTTGATTAATTGAAATATGTTTCATATAGACAATTGACCACCCAAGTTGACCGGCGATTCACGAACGTTAAAACTTGTAAAAATGACATGACGATATATATATGGATATACACATGGTTAACATGAGATTATGATAAGTAAGTATCTCCATAAGTATATTAACAATGAGTTACATACATATAAACAAGACTACTAACTTAAGGATTTCGAAACGAGACATATATGTAACGATTATCGTTGTAACGACATTTAAATGAATATATATCATATTAAGATATATTAATATATCATAATATCATGATAATATAATAATTTAAAATCTCATTTGATATTATAAACATTGGGTTAACAACATTTAACAAGATCGTTAACCTAAAGGTTTCAAAACAACACTTACATGTAACGACTAACGATGACTTAACGACTCAGTTAAAATGTATATACATGTAGTGTTTTAAATATGTATTTATACACTTTTGAAAGACTTCAATACACTTATCAAAATACTTCTACTTAACAAAAATGCTTACAATTACATCCTCGTTCAGTTTCATCAACAATTCTACTCGTATGCACCCGTATTCGTACTCGTACAATACACAGCTTTTAGATGTATGTACTATTTGTATATACACTCCAATAATCAGCTCTTAGCAGCCCATGTGAGTCACCTAACACATGTGGGAACCATCATTTGGCAACTAGCATGAAATATCTCATAAAATTACAAAAATATGAGTAATCATTCATGACTTATTTACATGAAAACAAAATTACATATCCTTTATATCTAATCCATACACCAACGACCAAAAACACCTACAAACACTTTCATTCTTCAATTTTCTTCATCTAATTAATCTCTCTCAAGTTCTATCTTCAAGTTCTAAGTGTTCTTCATATATTCTACAAGTTCTAGTTACATAAAATCAAGAATACTTTCAAGTTTGCTAGCTCACTTCCAATCTTGTAAGGTGATCATCCAACCTCAAGAAATCTTTATTTCTTACAGTAGGTTATCATTCTAATACAAGATAATAATCATATTCAAACTTTGGTTCAATTTCTATAACTATAACAATCTTATTTCAAGTGATGATCTTACTTGAACTTGTTTTCGTGTCATGATTCTGCTTCAAGAACTTCGAGCCATCCAAGAATCCGTTGAAGCTAGATCCATATTTCTCTTTTCCAGTAGGTTTATCCAAGGAACTTAAGGTAGTAATGATGTTCATAACATCATTTGATTCATATATATAAAGCTATCTTATTCGAAGGTTTAAACTTGTAATCACTAGAACATAGTTTAGTTAATTCTAAACTTGTTCGCAAACAAAAGTTAATCCTTCTAAATTGACTTTTAAAATCAACTAAACACATGTTCTATATCTATATGATATGCTAACTTAACGATTTAAAACCTGGAAACACGAAAAACACCGTAAAACCGGATTTACGCCGTCGTAGTAACACCGCGGGCTGTTTTGGATTAGTTAATTAAAAACTATGATAAACTTTGATTTAAAAGTTGTTATTCTGAGAAAATGATTTTTATTATGAACATGAAACTATATCCAAAAATTATGGTTAAACTCAAAGTGGAAGTATGTTTTCTAAAATGGTCATCTAGACGTCGTTCTTTCGACTGAAATGACTACCTTTACAAAAACGACTTGTAACTTATTTTTCCGACTATAGACCTATACTTTTTCTGTTTAGATTCATAAAATAGAGTTCAATATGAAACCATAGCAAAATTTGATTCACTCAAAACGGATTTAAAATGAAGAAGTTATGGGTAAAACAAGATTGGATAATTTTTCTCATTTTAGCTACGTGAAAATTGGTAACAAATCTATTCCAACCATAACTTAATCAACTTGTATTGTATATTATGTAATCTTGAGATACCATAGACACGTATACAATGTTTCGACCTATCATGTCGACACATCTATATATATTTCGGAACAACCATAGACACTCTATATGTGAATGTTGGAGTTAGCTATACAGGGTTGAGGTTGATTCCAAAATATATATAGTTTGAGTTGTGATCAATACTGAGATACGTATACACTGGGTCGTGGATTGATTCAAGATAATATTTATCAATTTATTTCTGTACATCTAACTGTGGACAACTAGTTGTAGGTTACTAACGAGGACAGCTGACTTAATAAACTTAAAACATCAAAATATATTAAAAGTGTTGTAAATATATTTTGAACATACTTTGATATATATATGTATATATTGTTATAGGTTCGTGAATCAACCAGTGGCCAAGTCTTACTTCCCGACGAAGTAAAAATATGTAAAAGTGAGTTATAGTCCCACTTTTAAAATCTAATATTTTTGGGATGAGAATACATGCAGGTTTTATAAATGATTTACAAAATAGACACACGTACGTGAAACTACATTCTATGGTTGAATTATCGAAATCGAATATGCCCCTTTTTATTAAGTCTGGTAATCTAAGAATTAGGGAACAGACACCCTAATTGACGCGAATCCTAAAGATAGATCTATTGGGCCTAACAAACCCCATCCAAAGTACCGGATGCTTTAGTACTTCGAAATTTATATCATATCCGAAGGGTGTCCCGGAATGATGGGGATATTCTTATATATGCATCTTGTTAATGTCGGTTACCAGGTGTTCACCATATGAATGATTTTTATCTCTATGTATGGGATGTGTATTGAAATATGAAATCTTGTGGCCTATTGTTACGATTTGATATATATAGGTTAAACCTATAACTCACCAACATTTTTGTTGACGTTTAAAGCATGTTTATTCTCAGGTGAATATTAAGAGCTTCCGCTGTTGCATACTAAAATAAGGACAAGATTTGGAGTCCATGTTTGTATGATATTGTAAAAACTGCATTCAAGAAACTGATTTCGATGTAACATATTTGTATTGTAAACCATTATGTAATGGTCGTGTGTAAACAGGATATTTTAGATTATCATTATTTGATAATCTACGTAAAGCTTTTTAAACCTTTATTTATGAAATAAAGGTTATGGTTTGTTTTAAAAATGAATGCAGTCTTTGAAAAACGTCTCATATAGAGGTCAAAACCTCGCAACGAAATCAATTAATATGGAACGTTTTTAATCAATAAGAACGGGACATTTCAGTAGGTATCCGAGCGTTGGTCTTAGAGAACCAGAATTTTGCATTAGTGTGTCTTATCGAGTTTGTTAGGATGCATTAGTGAGTCTGGACTTCGACCGTGTTTAGTTGAAAAATGATTGCTTAACAAATTTTGTTGGAAACTATATATTTTTAACATGTGAATATTATGTGATATATTAATCTCTTAACGCGTTTGATATTATGTGATAGATGTCTACCTCTAGAACAAGTCCCATTGACTCACCTAATAATAATGAAGAGTCAAATGTAAATTGGAATGATTCGTGGACTGATTCACAAGTTCCCGAAGAGGAACCGGAAGAAGAATCGGAACCGGAAGAAGAATCGGAACCGGAAGAAGAATCGGAACCGGATGAAGAAATAGAACCGGTGGGGGAAATAATAAAACGGTTAAGTAAAAGAAAATCCTCAACCAACCGACCAAGGTTAATTATGGTCAATGGTGTTTCCGCCAAGGAAGCAAAATATTGGGAGGATTACCAATTCTCCGATGAATCGGATTCCGACGAGAATTCCGATGATGTTATAGAAATTACCCCAACTAAATTTAAAAAGGCAAAAGAAAATAATAAGGGACTGCGGTTATGTATTCGCTGAAATGCCAAACTGCGGTTTGATCTGCTGACTTTCCGCGGAGAGCCGAGCATCTCGCAGACCGCGGATATCATGGATACTATAAATAGGGAGCTTGGCCTCTCATTTATGGGTTGTTGATTCTCTGCCATTTGCCTAAGCCTTTGTAGATTTCACTTGTGACTTTGCCCAAGGACTTCTTACATTGAGTTAAGGTGAATCATGCTAATCGATAACGAAGACCGGGTCAGGGTGGTTGATCACTTGATAGTTAAAGTGAAAAACGATCATCGGCGCCCAAAATTATCATCGAACATCCCATCCTCCATTAAAATCTTATTGCACTCAATCCGTAATTAAGCAACATCATTAATTAAGGATTGATCAATAATCTCTAAGACTTTAGAGATTATATAATCGCCACGGAATGTTTCTCCAATGAAGTTATGAATTAATACTTCATCAGTTATTGTTGTTGGTACTCCTTGGTATCTATGGTGCGTATGACGTTGATGCTCGTGAGACAGATTGTGAAGTTGAGGTTTACAATACGGTTGTGGTTGGAGGTGGTAATGGTACTGTTGGCGTTGATGATGGTGGTACTGGTTATGCTGCTGGTGCTGCTGCTGGTGTTTGTAATCTCTGCACCATATTCTCCAAAGCCACTACCCGAGCGCGAATTTCGTTGACTTCTTCTATTATTCCAGGATGATTGTTAGTAAGAACGAGCGGATAAATAAAATCTAGAATTTGATGTAGTATATAATCGTGACGAGATACCCTGGAAATGAGAGAGAAAATGGTGTCTCTAACAGGTTCGCCGGTAAGTGCTTCAGGTTCTTCGCCAAGAGGGAAATGTGGTAGATGGAAAGGATCGCCTTCTTCTTGTTTTCAATGATTGAGGAGGCTACGAATCCATCCCCAATTCATCCAGAATAGGTGATGACTGATTGGTTGATCCATTCCGGTCACACTGCTTTCGGAGCTTGAGTGAGATTCCATTTCAGAATGCGAGTGACTTGAACTGATGACAAATTCCATTTCGTACGATTGGATAAACGATTTTCGATATAAAATGATTTTTCGACTATCGGGTGGTATTCTATTTACATAGGATATCTATATATAGAGATCAAAAGATTTCATAGATTACGGAGGAATTTGCGGGATATGTCAGGCAAAGTTTAAAGTAACAGATACGATAAGATATGATTTAGCATATACGCTAAGATATGAATTTTGTCTATACACTACTCATGCAATTAATGTAGCAAGATGTGTCTAGACTAATAATGATAAGCAGGTAATTTCCTATGGATGATAAGCAGATGATTTCTGACTAGAAATGATAAGCAAAACTTTTGACATGCAGACACGGTCGAAGTCCAGACTCACTAATGCATCCTAACGACTTATCAGTTAGACACACTAATGCAGACCTAGTTCGCTAAGACCACCGCTCTGATACCAACTGAAAGGACCCGTTCATATACATTATAAACGATTCACAATAGTTGATTACATTGCGAGGTATTTGACCTCTATATGATACATTTTACAAACATTGCATTCGTTTTTAAAAGACAATCTTTCTTTACATCAAAAATTGATAGGCATGCGTATCATTTCATAATATCCACTATCCAACTATAAATTGATTTAATAATAATCTTTGATAAACTCAATGACTCGAATGCAACGTTCTTCGAAATATGCTATGAAAGACTCCAAGTAATATCTTTAAAATGAGCAAATGCACAGCGGAAGATTTCTTTAACACCTGAGAATAAACATGCTTTAAAGTGTCAACCAAAAGGTTGGTGAGTTCATTAGTTTATCATAATCATTTATTTCCATCATTTTAATAGACCACAAGAATTTCCTTTCCAGTTCTCATAAATATACGTCCCATGCATAGAGATAAAAATAATAATCATTCATATGGTGAACACCTGGTAACCGACATTAACTAGATACATATAAGAATATCCCCTATCATTCCGGGATCCTCCTTCGGACATGATATAATTTCGAAGTACTAAAGCATCCGGTACTTTGGATGGGGTTTGTTAGGCCCAATAGATCTATCTTTAGGATTCGCGTCAATTAGGGTGTCTGTTCCCTAATTCTTAGATTACCAGACTTTAATAAAAAGGGGCATATTCGATTTCGATAATTCAACCATAGAATGTAGTTTCAATTACTTGTGTCTATTTCGTCAAACATTTATAAAAGCGCATGTATTCTCAGTCCCAAAAATATAAAGGGTAAAAAGGTAAATGAAACTCACACATATAAATATTGTAAAACAGTTAATAAAGCATTTGCATGTATTCTCAGCCCAAAAATGTAAAGAGTAAAAGGGATCAAATGAAACTCACCATACTGTATTTCATAGTAAAAATACATATAACGTGATTGAACAAGTGCAAGGTTGGCCTCGGATTCACGAACCTAAATTAATTATATATATTTATGTGTTCGTCAATATTTGTCTAATAAATTAGGTCAAGTCATAGTGTACCATAATCCTAATGCTCGAGACTAATATGCAAAAGTCAACAAAAGTAAATTTGACTCAAAATAATTTCCAAAAATCTATACATGATTAATATATAGTTTAAATATCGTCGTTTTATATTTTTAAATATTTTTAAAAGATTTATTAGAGTAAATAATATAATTTATTTATTAATAAATAAAATTTTATATTATATTTATATAATAAAATATACTTTTATATATATAAAGTAATAAAATTTATAGGGTTCATTTAATATTATAAAGATAATATGATAGGTATTATTAAAGTAAGTTATTACACGTAGTAAAATATGTTTGTATCAAATATTTATTTTATAAAATAATATCTATAATGATAGTAAGTAAAAGTTGTATTATTTTGTAATACTAGTAATAATTATTATTATAAAAATATCAATATTTATAATTACTAAGATGACATTATGATAAAACGATAATTCTAATTATGATAACTTTAATATTTACGATAATTTTTAATATTATCTTTAAAATAATAATTCTATTTAAAATAATAATAACAATAATGATATTTTATAGTAACAATGACATTTCTATTAAAATGATAATTTTTATTAAAATGATAGTTTTAATACTAACGATAATTTTAATAATAATAGTAATGATAAAAATAATAAGAACGATAATTTTATCTAAATCAATATCTTATAATATTTTAATTTCATCATGATACTCTTACCCATTATTTGCTAATCGTTTCGTTTAATAGCTTTTAATCGTCTTTTATATCGTGTTCGTAATAATGATAATAATAGTAATCAAAATAATTAGGTGTTACAAATATTTATTTTAATTACACTAATATTAATAATGATAGTTACTATAACATTATTAACGATAATACTAATAATTATCTTAATGATAATATAGTAATAATAATAATAACAATAACAATAACCATTTTTAAATAATGATATATATATTAATAATGATAATAATAATAATAATACCAATAATAATAATAATAATAATAATAATAATAATAATAATAATAATAATAATAATTGGATAATAATAATAGTACTAATTATAACTTTAACGATAATAACGATAATAACAATAATAAAAAATAACAATTTTTAATGATAAATCCTTTTATTGATAAAGATAATAATAATAATAATAATAATAATAATAATAATAATAATAATAAGATAAAACTAGAACGACGATAATAACGACGATAATAATGATCATTTTTAATAATAATACAAAAATTCGATGGACTATAACTTCAAATCCGTTCATCGAAATCATTAGATATCTAAATGAAAAGTTCTTAATTTTTCGCTAGCTTTCTAACGACATGCATATCTTATACCTTATCTCAGTCGCATATATAACTAATTCAGGATTCAACATAACCTAACTAAAGGCAATATCAAAAGTACAAACATGCATAATCCTATATACTCGAGCACTAGTCAGGGATACACTATTAGTATGTAAAAGTTAAATTATGAGTACTCACGTATCAATATTGAGATTCAATATTGCAGGAAAGGTACGTAGACGCAACGGAGATGATAAACACTATATTGATTTCACGAGCATACCCATGAACCATACCCAATCACCTCCATAGCTATAACCCATAATTTCCTTAATCCAATCCCACTCGAAAAACAATTTCGAAATCACTCGGACAGCACTCTGACGTAATATTTTATGTATACTAATAATATCTTGAATGATGGAATTCATCACATAAACAAAGTCACAAAACCCATTTTGTATGTATATAAATTCGTGTGAATATGTATATATCAAGCGAAAGCATTTTCAAGTTGCATGTGTATTTAAACCTTTTAAATATGAATTCCATTTATAGATCTAGTCTTGAAAATATACTAAAATGTAAATAGAGCTAGTTAGGGTTTATACCTTCTCCTAAAATGGAGGTTGAAGCAAGATGAAGATGAAGATGAAGAATAGCAAGTTTCTAACTTGAAACCTCAAGACTTTGATACCCACAAACCTTGAATCAACACCCTTCTTCTTGGTTAGGATTTTGTACACTTATTAACTAGCAAAAATCAAAAGATGAACCCTTGTTCTTGCTCCTAAAATTCGGCCAAAAATGGGGAGGGAGGGAGGAGCCTTTTTGCTAATTCAAAAATGCAAGATGAAGTGTGTGTTTTGGTAGAAGCAAAAGATTAATGCATGTAGGTAGAGAAAGACACTAGTTAAAGCAAGCATGGGTGGAGTTTTTGGGACTCCCAAAACCGTCTACCCTTTTCCCTTTTTTTTTTTTTTTTTTTTTTGCTAAACTTTATAAAACTAGTGATTACTTGCATGCATTTTACTTTTATAATTTTATAAACCTTTTTATAAATTTATACCTTATAAACCATTTATAAAATACAACACCCATTTAAGTTTAATCAAATAATTAAACTTGTGTATATATAATTATCCAAATAATTATTTCTTGCATTATGTCTTTAGAAAACCAATTTCTAAAGTCTAAGTGTCAAGTATTTATTTTAAAGATCCACTCATTAAAATAAATACATGAAAGTGTTAACGGTTTGTTATTGGATATGACCCGACTTGGATCATAACATATTGGCCACAATAATTAATTATGTCTCTCGGGCATATGAAATACCTTCAATCTCCCACTTGCACGAGAAACATAAGGAATTAATGCAAGTGACTGATACCACCTAACGACCGTCCATCACCCCCAATGTGTTATGACTTAGTGCTATTCAATAACATCATCCCTTTCGAGTTCCCATCTCGAATATGATTAGGTGAATCTTTCAATATATCCTTTCGTCCTAGATGTCATGTCAAATCCAAGAGACATAGAATGATCACTCTCTTATAGATCTAACTTTATCAGGCCTTAGACATCTGACTCTCAACGAATAAGAGGGACAAATTCCATCTTGACTACATACGTCCTAGACACCACACTTCGTACCATACCTGAAGCCTCCCTTATGTACTACCATATTTCAGAATAGCGAAGGAAAGAATCAAGGCACGATATTCGGTGAATGTCTGAACCCAATATGTGTCTCAGGTCAGAGGATATAATGATATTCTCCTTTACTCAAGATTACATGTGATCAACCACAAAGGTTCCATATAGTAAATCTTGAGAGCGGGTCTTTCAATATTTGTGTCCCACAAATATCTATGAACCTTGGTTGCAACCTTGCCCCACATTCACCATTTGAATGTTAACCAATCCAAGTTCATAATATTCTAGACCTCACACTTGTTCCCACAAATGTGATCAACTACGGAATTTAGAATAATAGTTTATTCATGGATAAAATATGCAAAATTGGAACATAACTCAAAATTAAATTAATACCATAATTATATTAATGAGTTTGAACTAATTTCGTTCCATTACAATACATAAAATAGATCAATTCCAATCACTAGAATATCGAAGCCCTAATGCACAAACATGTCCCTCATGTTTTGGCCCATGTAAAAGCTTCGTGAGTAGATCCGCAACATTTTGATCTGTGTGAACTTTGTGAATACATATCTTTCCCTTTTCAACCTCATCCCTGATGTAGTTGAATCTCCGCTCAATGTGACGAGTCTTTTGATGAGCACGAGGTTCCTTGATTTGAGCAATCGCACCCTCGTTGTCACAAAGGATCTCAAGAGGGTCCTGAATGGAAGGGACCACTCCCAAGTCGTCGATGAATTTCTTCATCCATGCAGCTTCCTGAGCTGCCAATGAGGCGGCAATGTACTCCGACTCTGTAGTGGATAACGCAACAACTTCCTGTTTTGAGCTCTTCCAAGAGACCGCACCACCATTTAACATGAAGACATAACCGGATTGTGATCGAGAGTCATCTCGATCAGTTTGGAAACTCGCGTCCACGTAACCTTTTACAGCGAGTTCCTCCTCACCAGACCCATATATTAGAAACATATCCTTAGTCCTTCTAAGGTATTTCAATATACATTTAACCGTAGTCCAATAACTATTTCCTGGGTTATTCTGGTATCTACTTGTCAAGCTTAGAGCGCATGACACATTCGGTCTAGTACATATCATTGCATACATGATAGACCCAATAGCAGATGCGTATGGGACTTTCTTCATTCTCTCTTGTTCATCTTTCGTGGTAGGACACTGAGATGAACTGAGAACGGTTCCCTTTTGAATAGGTACCAAACTTTTCTTAGAGTTTTCCATCTTGAACCTTTTCAAGATTTTATCAATGTATGCACTTTGACTTAAACCTATCAATCTCTTGGATCTATTCCTATAGATCTCAATTCCCAATATGTATTGTGCTTCTCCAAGATCCTTAATGGAGAAGCAACTCTTTAGCCAAGCTTTGACTTCTTGCATTGTGGTAATATCATTCCCAAACAATAATATGTCATCCACATATAGTACAAGGAACATTATAGAGCTCCCACTAGCCTTCTTGTATACACAAGCTTCATCACCATTTTTAATGAAGCCAAATTTCTTTGCCTCTTCATTAAAACGATGATTCCACATTCTAGATGCTTGCTTCAATCCATAGATTGATTTCTTTAACTTGCATACCATTTTCGGATTTTTCGGATCAACAAAACCTTCGGGCTGTACCATATAGACATCTTCCTCAAGATATCCATTTAGGAAAGCGGTTTTGACATCCATTTGCCATATTTCATAGTCATAGTGAGCAGCAATGGCAAATAATATCCTAATAGACTTTAGCATTGCCACAGGCGAGAAAGTTTCATCATAATCAACCCCTTGAGTTTGAGTGAAACCTTTTGCTACAAGTCTAGCTTTGTATGTATCCAAGTTTCCATGTATGTCAGTTTTCTTCTTGAAAAGCCATTTGGAATCAACTAGCTTGGAGCTAGGAGGTTGCACAACAAGTTCCCAAACTTGGTTTTCATACATGGATTGCATCTCGGCGTTCATGGCTTCCTGCCATTTATCTTTATCAATTCTTGATAAAGCATCTTTGTAGTTTGTCGGTTCATCCAAATCAACCGTATAGCAACCTTCCACGAGAAACCCATATCTCTCGGGAGGATTACTAATCCTACTAGATCTTCGAACGTCTTGTGTACCTTGATCATCCACTTGATCATTTTCAACATTCTCATGTTGAGTACTAGTGCCAACCAATTGTGTATCATCGGCTTGATCTTGTACCTCTACAAGATCTATCTTCCTTTCACCATCACCTTCCATAAGGAACTTGGTTTCAAGGAATTCTGCTTTTCGAGCAACAAATACCGTTTGCTCGGATGGATCATAGAAGTAATATCCCATGTCATCTTTGGGATATCCTATGAAGATACACTTTGTGGATCGAGCATGTAGCTTATTAGCTACATAACGCTTAGGATAAGCTTCACATCCCCATACTTTTAAGTATGAAAGAGAAGGAGGTTTTCCAAACCACATCTCATGAGGAGTTCGTTCCACTTTCTTGGTTGGGGCCATATTTAAAATACGAGCTGCGGAGCTTAGACAATAACCCCAAAATGATAGAGGTAACGAGCTCCTTGCCATCATAGATCGAACCATATCTATTAGGGTTCGGTTCCTCCTTTCGGAAACTCCATTAAGTTGGGGTGTTCCGGGTGGAGTAAGTTGTGAGATAATCCCACAACTCCTAAGATGATCTTGGAAGGCATCGCTTAGGTATTCACCTCCTCTATCGGTACGAAGTACCTTAATTGTCCTATTGAGTTGATTTTGTACTTCGTTTTGATATTCTTTGAATGCTTCGAACGTTTCGTCCTTGTGTCTTAATAAGTACACATATCCGAAATGACTAAAGTCATCAATGAAAGTAACAAAGTATCTTTCACCATTCCTAGTCATGGGTTTAAAGGGTCCACATACATCCGAATGTATTAATCCCAATAAATCTTTAGCTCTTTCATAAGTCCCTTTGAAAGGTGCTTTAGTCATCTTGCCTTGTAAACAAGATTCGCATACATCAAACGAATCCATTTCATTTGATTTCAAAAGTCCATTCCTTTGAAGTGTATGCATTCGGTTCTTGTTTATGTGACCAAGGCGACAATGCCATAAATAGGAATCACTCAAATCCCTTTTGAGTTTCTTGGTGCTAGTATGGTATATAGAGCTCGATGATGCGTCATCATGAACCAATTCATAAATTCCATTTGAAGGCGAAGCCTTGAAATAGAATACATTATCTTTAGAAACATGAATATCATCATCAATAAAATTAACAACGTAACCACATTGTTTTAAGCGAGAAATAGAAATAATGTTTCTACACAAATCCGGAGCATACAAAACATTTTCTAAAATAAGTTCCAATCCGCTTGGAAGCTTCAAAATAAAATCTCCTTGAGCTTTAACATGCACCTTTGCACCATTGCCCATATAGAGACTTGATGTTCCCGCCTTATGATCACTTCTTTTGAACCCCTGCAAAGAATTGCAAATATGAGTTCCACATCCCGTGTCTAATACCCATGTATTAGAAGAAGTAATACTAAGCTCTATATATACCATATATATATTACCTGAGGTTTGCCCTGCATCCCTCTTGTCCTTCAACTCCTTAAGATAGACCGGACAGTTTCGTTTCCAATGACCCATCTCACCGCAACCGAAACATGGGTCTTCCTTGGGGTTTGCCTTCTCGGCTACCTTTTGCTTTTTAGCCTTGTTGATGGTTGGGGTAACCATCTTCCCCTTCCCTTTGCCTTGATAGGCGGGTCCTTTTCTCTTAGCCACCTTTGGCTTAGAGGTGTTACCTTTGGATCTACCTTAATCGATTGCTAACACGGGTAAAGCCCTTTTACCCATGCTATTTTCCGCCGTTCTAAGCATACCGTGAAGCTCACCTATGCTCTTATCCATCCCATTCATATTATAATTAATTACAAATTGATCAAACCTTTTTGATAGGGAGTTTAGGATAAGATCGGTGGCTAACTCATTTGAAATGTTTAGGTTGAGACGGTTAGCACGATCGATGAGGCTTTTCATCTTAAGTACATAAGATGAAACCGATTGGGTATCGTCCATACGACAAGCATGTAGCGCCCGAACCGTTTCGAAGCGCTCGACACGCGCTTGTTGGAGGAACATCTCCTTCAATTGCGTTATCATGTCGTATGCACTATGATGCTCGAAATCCTTTTGGAGTTCGGGTTTCATAGTCCCAAGCATTAAGCATGAGACTTGAAGGGAGTCGTGGCAATACTTATCGTAAGAGGCCATTGCCTCCACATCATTCTCATCCGGTTGATCGGGAATGGGGTCCTCAAGTACATACGCTTTATCCTCTTGTTTGAGGACAATCCGAAGATTGCGGAACCAATCCATAAAGTTGGTATGGTTGAGTTTGTCTTTCTCGAGGAGAGACCGTAACGATAGGTTGTTCATGTTAAGTGGTGTGTTTTGCATGTTGTTGTTGTTATTAGCGGCCATCTATAAAATTCAACAAAGTTCATTTTTGTCATAACCCGTCCTTAACCATAAGAACGAGTTAGATAACGTATGATTTCATTGCGAGGTATTGACCTCTATATGCGACATTTTTAAAAGAACAACTGCATTTATTTTACATTACAAACCATAACTCTTATTTTAATACAAGCTTTAGACAATAAAAAGATGATTATCGTTTAGCGATAATCTTAGACTTACAAACTTTACATGTGATGATAACAATACGATTTCTAGCATATTTTACATTACAAATCCTCCGATATGCAGTTTTATTTTTGACACAAATATGCATACTCAAGATCTTGTTTAAATTCAACATGTTGCAGCGGAAGCTTCTAATTATCACCTGAGAATAGACATGTTTAAAATGTCAACATAAAGTTGGTGAGATATAGGTTTAATGCCGGCAGCAATATATATATAGACCACAAGATTTCATATATAAACGTTTTAATAAAAATATTCTAAGTGGTTGAGCACTTGGTAACCATACTTAACATTTAATCACGTCGCATATTCCCTTTATTATGAAATCTTACTACACCGTACCAAGTGTAGTCACGAAACGAAGTACTGTGCAACCGTTGAATACTGGTCGTCCAGTCCGGTTGGGGTTGTCAGGCCCGATAGATCTATCAACAGGATTCGCGTTTACAATACCGCTGTAAATAACAGTTACCAAGCTACAGGGAAGTATGCCAGTGGTACAACTCAACGTAGAATATATTTTTCAGTTACTTGTGTCCATATCGTAAAACATAAAATACATGTATTCTCATCCCGAAATATTTAGAGTTTAAAAGTGGGACTATATACTCACTTTTGTCTTGAAGATATGTAATTTCGACTTGGTCTCCGATTGATATCACGAACCTATCCATATATAATATATCAATACCTTTTCTTTTTAAACAATCGTCACATATATACTTATAATACTTTTAATACTTTTAATAATTCCTTAGTCCGTAGTTAGCAGTCCGATGTTAGTAATTCAATTTTAATGGTTCATATTTAGGTGTTTAATAAATAAATAAAACCCCCATCGAAATAAATAAAACCCCATCGTATTCGTATTGGTCGGGATTAATCTTGACCCACGGTACCGGTGTTGTCAAATGACGTGTTGCGTACATAAAGTACCGGTGTTGTCAAATGACGTGTTGCGTACAATCATGGGATCTTATGATTAATCTTCTCGTATTGTTTACGGGTGATCCTGAACCATATAAAATTAAATTATGAGTACATATATATAAAATATCATGTTATTTTAGAAAGATGTGATTTATTTAATTTTTTTCCAATTAATCACGTAGCTAAATTAGTCTTGGATATCCGATTTCGTTTTGGTCATAGTTTCTTCGTTACAACTCCGTTTTCGTTGGTTCAACTTGCCACTTCCTTGGATCGAGTCCCTCTTTAAGAATATGAACTGTAAATACCTTAGTTTGTATTCGAAATCACAGGTCATAGGTCAAACTTTGGTGAAACTTATGAAGTTGATCATTTTCCATCATGTAAACAACCTTAAATGATTATTTTTCTAAAAATACTTATACTTTGAGTTAAATCATGAAATTTTTATGTGTTAACATATTCATAAGAAATATCATTTTTTTCCAGAATATAAACCTCCAATTCAAAGTTCAAGATGGTTTTTAATTATCCAACCCAAAACAGCCCCCGGTTGCATTCCGACGTCGTAAATTCAGTTTTTAAGGTGTTCTTTGAAAAACCAAGTTAAACCTTGTTAAATTAGCATATATTTAAGATATATTACAGGTCTTGAAGTATTTTAAAAGTTAAGTTAGAAGGATCTATTTAGTTTGCAAACAAGTTTGAAAACATTCAAACTATGTTCTTGTTGTTAAAATTTTATACCACAAAATAAGATAGCTATATATATATGAATCGAATAAGGTTATGAACATAGTTACTACCTCAAGTTCCTTGGACAAGGTTGCTGTAAAAGAGGAGTAAAAAGCTAGAACCAAAAGGGTGATGGAATTGGATGAAAGATTGGAAGTAAGTTTGTGTTCTTGGAAGGATTCTTGAAGTGTTGTTGTAAGAGTTTTCTTATGGTGATTAAGTAAGGTTTTTATGGCTAGATCTTCTTGGTAACTTGCTGGATTGTTATGGAGTTTAAGGTTCTTGAAAGAGTGTGTGTTTTTAGCTAGAAAATGGAAGTTAAAATGAATCAAAATGATGATCCATGATACTCCTATAAAAACGTGATTAAGGGGGTATGAAGACAAAATTTTTAGCTTGTAATCTTGTGTATTTGTCAAACAATCATACAAAAGCAATTACCTCTACCTTAGGGCAGTAACAAGGGCTAGTTAGGTGGTGATTTGATGTGTATTTACCAATAGTAAATACGTATAGAAGCTAGGTATGATACGAGTACATATACTCTAGATATACGTATAGAAATCTTGTGAAAACGGAATGAGAATTCAAATATAGCTATCTTTTGTGAATATACTTATATGGTTTTATGTATTTAAGTCCTTAAAAAGTGATTAAATACATTATATATACGATATATGTATAAACATTATAGGTCATAAGTATTTATGTCAAATAACGTTACGTATGGTTATCGTTTTGAAAACTTAAGTTAGTAGTTTCAAAATATACTTATAACTTATTGTTATTAATACAAAATGAGATATTAAAACATCCATAAATCATGTTAAATATGTATATATACATATATATACACAAACGTATAATTATCATATATTATATAGTTCGTGATATCACCGGTCAAACTAGACAGTCAAACGTTGTGTAAATCTCTTTTCGGAAACATAAATCTCAACAATTTGGATTGCTTATCATGTTGGTAAGGTTTAATTTATGTAAATATTAATCTTATAAGTATAGAACGATCGAAAAAGTGCGGGTCGTTACATTACCTCCCCGTTAAATAAATTTCGTCCCGAAATTTTAAAATTGTACCTATTTTGCGTCATCGAGAAACAAGTGTGGATACTTTTGTTTCATCTGATCCTCTCGTTCCCAAGTAAACTCAGGACCTCTTCGAGCATTCCAACGAACCTTAACGATCGGTATGTTGCTCTGCTTGAGCTGTTTAACTTCACGGTCCATGATTTCGATTGGTTCTTCGATGAATTGTAGTTTCTCATCGACATGGATTTCTTCAAGAGGAATGGTGAGATCTTCCTTTGCAAGACACTTCTTAAGGTTTGAGACGTGAAATGTATTATGTACTCCGGCGAGTTGTTGTGGTAACTCGAGTCGATAAGCTACCGGTCCAATGCGTTCGATAATCTTGAACGGGCCTACATATCTTGGGTTCAGTTTACCCCTTTTTCCGAAGCGTATTACACCTTTCCACGGTGACACCTTTAACATAACCATGTCACCGATCTGAAACTCTAATGGTTTCCTTCGAACATCGGCGTAGCTCTTTTGGCGACTACGGGCTGTTTTCAATCTCTCCTTGATTTGTACTATCTTCTCAGTCGTTTCGTGTATGATCTCGGGACCAGTTAATTGTCGATCTCCTACTTCATTCCAACAAATAGGAGATCTACACTTCCTTCTGTACAATGCTTCGAATGGCGCAGCTTTAATGCTCGCATGATAACTATTATTATACGAGAATTCTGCTAATGGTAGATATTTATCCCATCCGTTTCCAAAATCGATCACACATGCCCTGAGCATGTCTTCAAGAGTCTGAATCGTTCTTTCACTCTGCCCGTCGGTTTGCGGATGATACGCGGTACACATATCCAAACGAGTTCCTAGGGCCTCCTGTAGTGATTGCCAGAACTTTGATGTAAATCTACTGTCACGATCGGATATAATGGAAATAGGTATTCCATGCCTTGAAACAACTTCCTTTATATACAATCGTAATAGTTTCTCCATTCTATCCGTTTCCTTTATAGGCAAGAAATGTGCAGACTTGGTGAGACGATCAACAATCACCCAAATGGTGTCGTATCCCCAGGCAGTCTTTGGTAACTTCGTGATGAAATCCATGGTAATACCATCCCATTTCCATTCTGGGATTTCTGGTTGTTGAAGTAACCCTGACGGCTTCTGGTGTTCAGCTTTGACTTTGGAACAAGTTAAACATTCCCCAACATATGTTGCAACGTCTGTCTTTAAATTAGGCCACCAATAATGTGTCTTAAGATCTTGGTACATCTTTCCAACTCCAGGATGTATCGAGTATCTTGTTTTATGTGCCTCATTCAATATCAACTTCCTTAATCCACCCAACTTCGGTACCCAAATACGGTTTGCAAAATATCGAATTCCATCTTCCCATATAACGAGTTGCTTCTCATACTTCTTCATTATTTCATTTCCTATATTTTCTTTAGTAAGTGCTTCTCGTTGAACTTCTTTGATTTGTGAGTTGATATTCATGCGAATTTTTATGTTCATCGCTCGTACTCAAATTGGTTCTCGTTCCTTTCTGCTTAGAGCGTCGGCCACCACATTCGCTTTCCCGGGATGATAGCGAATCTCACAATCGTAGTCGTTTATCAGCTCGACCCACCTACGTTGCCTCATGTTCAGCTGTTTCTGATCGAAAATATGTTGAAGACTTTTATGATCAGTAAACACAGTGCATTTAACCCCATACAAGTAGTGTGTCCATATCTTCAATGCAAACACGACTGCTCCCAGTTCTAGATCATGCGTCGTATAATTCCGCTCGTGAATCTTTAATTGTCGGGATGCGTATGCAATAACTTTCTTCCGTTGCATAAGAACGCAACCAAAACCTTGTCGTGAAGCGTCACAATATATTTCAAAATCATCGTTCCCTTCTGGTAACGATAAAATAGGCGCCGTAGTTAACTTCTTCTTCAGTAATTGAAATGCGTTCTCCTGCTCCGAGGTCCATTCGTATTTCTTCCCTTTTTGCGTTAATGCTGTCAACGGCTTAGCTATTCGGGAAAAATCTTGAATAAACCTTCTATAATAACCGACTAAACCCAAAAATTGGCGTATCTGCATTGGTGTTTTAGGAGTCTCCCATTTTTCAATGGCCTCAATTTTAGCTGGATCAACCTGAATTCCTTTGCTACTAACAACGTGACCAAGAAATTGCACTTCTTTCAACCAGAAAGCACACTTAGAAAATTTAGCGTATAGCTGTTCTTTTCTCAACAACTCTAATATCAACCTTAAATGCTGCTCATGCTCTTGCTCACTCTTGGAATAGATAAGAATATCATCAATGAAAACGATAACAAACTTATCTAAATATGGACTACAAACTCGATTCATGAGGTCCATGAATACAGCTGGCGCATTTGTCAACCCAAACGGCATGACCAAAAATTCGTAATGTCCGTAGCGTGTCCGAAAAGCAGTTTTCGGTATATCTTCTTCTTTGACACGTAATTGATGATAGCCCGATCTTAGGTCAATTTTCGAGTACACACATGATCCTTGGAGTTGATCAAATAAGTCGTCAATTCTCGGTAGTGGATACCGATTCTTGATAGTTAACTTATTTAATTCACGATAATCTATACACATTCGGAAAGATCCGTCTTTCTTCTTGACGAATAAAATTGGAGCTCCCCAAGGTGAAGTACTTGGTCGTATGAATCCACGATCCAGTAATTCTTTTAACTGACTCTGAAGTTCTTTTAACTCGGACGGTGCAAGTCTATATGGAGCATGGGCAACCGGTGCAGCTCCTGGTACAAGATCTATTTGAAATTCTACAGATCTAAATGGAGGTAATCCCGGCAACTCTTCCGGAAAAACTTCAGGAAAATCTCTTACCACAGGCACGTCGTTGATGCACTTCTCTTTTTCTTTCTTTTCGACTTTATTAACATGTGCTAGAATAGCATAACATCCCTTTTCTAAACACTTCTTGGCTTTCAAACAGCTAATGAGTTTTAGCTTTGAGTTACCCTTCTCTCCATAAATCATCACCGGCATTTTATCCTTACGAGGAATGCGAATTGCCTTCTTGGCGCACACAACTTCAGCTCCTATTTTGGACATCCAGTCCATGCCGATTATTACATCAAAACTTCCTAATTCTACGGGTATCAAATCAATCTTAAATGTTTCTCCGGCTAAATTTATTTTACAATCACGGCAAATTTTATCGGCTTTAATTAGTTTACCATTAGCTAACTCAATCATGTACTTAGCATCTAGAGGTAATGATGAACAATTCAATTTAGCGTGAAAGTCTCTACACACGTAACTTCTATCAGCACCAGTATCAAATATAATAGATGCGGATAAGTTATTAATGGTAAACGTACCCGTAACAAGCTCCGGGTCTTCACATGCCTCTCTAGCATTAATAACAAATGCTCTCCCACGTGCAGGTCCGATATTCTTCTCTGGATTCGGGCACTGGCTCTTATAGTGACCTTGTTTTCCACACCCAAAACAAGTAATGGTAGCCAAAGCAGTTCTATTTGCATTGGTGGCAGGACTCTTGGTACCATTTGTATTTGTAACGAGAGCCCTACAATCTTCAGCAAGATGACCCTTTCAATTACATTTGTTGCATACCACATTACAGTAACCAGAGTGATGTTTGTGGCATCGGTTGCATAAAGGATTTTGTCCTTTATAACCAAAGCTTAAACCACTACCCGCACCTTGCGTGTTTTCTTGTTTCTTAAAAGATTGTTGTTGGTTACCTCGATCATAATTTCCATTCCACTTTCTTTTGTTACCTGATACCTTCACATCAGTATTGGATACTTTCTTATCCATGATGACCTGATCCATTAGCTCGTTTGCCATAGTTATAGCTTCATGAATTGTCTTAGGTTTCGATGCTGTAACATTTGCCTTGACCTTTTTGGGCAAACCATCTTTGTACATTTCAATCTTCCGTTCTTCGGTTGGAACCAATTCAGGACATAGCAAAACTAATTCCATGAATCGCTGATTGTAGTTGGTGATTTCAGTACCAATAACCTTCAGACTTCGTAACTCATCTTCCAACTTCCTAACCTCGTTCCTTGGACAATATTCGTTGATTAACATTGTTTTGAATTCTTCCCACGGAGTATCATAAGCTACATCTCCTCCTACAGCCTTCACATAATTTTTCCACCACGTGAGTGCACTATCTTGTAAAGTGCACGATGCATACTTGGTCATGTCCTTTTCAACACAACCACTGATTTTAAACACAGTCTCCATCTTTTCTATCCACCGGGTTAAACCGATCGGTCCTTCTGTTCCACTGAATGATGAGGGCTTGCAAGCTTGAAAAGTTTTGTAACTGCACCCCACACGAGGATTTGGGTTAACTGCAGCACCTCTTGCAGCCTCGACCCATAACATTCTGTCGTTCACTCGCTGATTGATGAATTCCTCGACTTCTTGTTCCGTCATTCGATTCAATCGCGCCATTTCCTAATGAAAGAAAATAATTATTCACATGGAATATTATAGATGTAGTGTGTATTTATAGTACATTATAGCTTGTTAACAATATGAACCAGGTATTATTATAAAAGCCTTTTCTTCTTATTAGCATTTTATAATTATATCTAGGGTAGTACCTACCCGTTAATGTTCATACTTAATAGCTTAGTACAGAACCAATTACTACAATCTAAATAATACTTAACCATGGAAAATTATTGCATTTCATACTTCACTATTTTACATATGCTTATCTTACATCAAACATTAAACAAACCACACTAATAATATTATACAAAACATTATATGATCCCATGGTTTAATACGGCAGCGCATCGTTTGGTCTATTTTCTAGGACGTTTAGGTTCAAAGAATCGCTTAACGCTTATCCTGGCTGTCTGCCTATATTTTGGCTGTGGGACTGAAGAACTGGATGCCGGGATAGAACGAGTAGGAATAGCGGGAATAGGGGTGGTAGTGTCTAGTGGAGTTGGTGCCACATCATCCTTACTAAACTCGGGATTTGAATTTTCTAATTCATTAGCCTTTCGTTTCTTTCCTAGTTCGAACTCGTCTTTTGTAATTTCCTGTATTTCTTCCTCGGGTTCACTTTCCTCCTCGGGTTCACTTTCCTCCTCGGGTTCACTTTCCGGGTTCTCTATAGTCGGTTCATCCGGAATTTGTGAGTCTTCCCCAAAGATATTATTTTCGTCATCGGATAGGTTAATGACTGGAACACCATCTGAAGATTCTGGTTCGGAGTCGCTGAACGTGATGACAAGTTTTGAGCCCGACATCTATCACACAACAACTAACCCATTAGTACTACATAATATTTACATATAAATTTTTAACCAACAATGATAAGCAATGGTTTTTAAATCAGACCCGGTCAAAGTCCAGACTTACTAATGTATCCTAACGACTTATCAGTTAGACACACTAATGCAAACCTGGTTCGCTAAGACCACCGCTCTGATACCACATGTCATAACCCGTCCTTAACCATAAGAACGAGTTAGATAACGTATGATTTCATTGCGAGGTATTGACCTCTATATGCGACATTTTTAAAAGAACAACTGCATTTATTTTACATTACAAACCATAACTCTTATTTTAATACAAGCTTTAGACAATAAAAAGATGATTATCGTTTAGCGATAATCTTAGACTTACAAACTTTACATGTGATGATAACAATACGATTTCTAGCATATTTTACATTACAAATCCTCCGATATGCAGTTTTATTTTTGACACAAATATGCATACACAAGATCTTGTTTAAATTCAACATGTTGCAGCGGAAGCTTCTAATTATCACCTGAGAATAGACATGTTTAAAATGTCAACATAAAGTTGGTGAGATATAGGTTTAATGTCGGCAGCAATATATATATAGACCACAAGATTTCATATATAAACATTTTAATAAAAATATTCTAAGTGGTTGAGCACTTGGTAACCATACTTAACATTTAATCACGTCGCATATTCCCTTTATTATGAAATCTTACTACACCGTACCAAGTGTAGTCACGAAACGAAGTACTGTGCAACCGTTGAATACTGGTCGTCCAGTCCGGTTGGGGTTGTCAGGCCCGATAGATCTATCAACAGGATTCGCGTTTACAATACCGCTGTAAATAACAGTTACCAAGCTACAGGGAAGTATGCCAGTGGTACAACTCAACGTAGAATATATTTTTCAGTTACTTGTGTCCATATCGTAAAACATAAAATACATGTATTCTCATCCCGAAATATTTAGAGTTTAAAAGTGGGACTATATACTCACTTTTGTCTTGAAGATATGTAATTTCGACTTGGTCTCCGATTGATATCACGAACCTATCCATATATAATATATCAATACCTTTTCTTTTTAAACAATCGTCACATATATATACTTATAATACTTTTAATACTTTTAATAATTCCTTAGTCCGTAGTTAGCAGTCCGATGTTAGTAATTCAATTTTAATGGTTCATATTTAGGTGTTTAATAAATAAATAAAACCCCCATCGAAATAAATAAAACCCCATCGTATTCGTATTGGTCGGGATTAATCTTGACCCACGGTACCGGTGTTGTCAAATGACATGTTGCGTACATAAAGTACCGGTGTTGTCAAATGACGTGTTGCGTACAATCATGGGATCTTATGATTAATCTTCTCGTATTGTTTACGGGTGATCCTGAACCATATAAAATTAAATTATGAGTACATATATATAAAATATCATGTTATTTTATAAAGATGTGATTTATTTAATTTTTTTCCAATTAATCACGTAGCTAAATTAGTCTTGGATATCCGATTTCGTTTTGGTCATAGTTTCTTCGTTACAACTCCGTTTTCGTTGGTTCAACTTGCCACTTCCTTGGATCGAGTCCCTCTTTAAGAATATGAACTGTAAATACCTTAGTTTGTATTCGAAATCACAGGTCATAGGTCAAACTTTGGTGAAACTTATGAAGTTGATCATTTTCCATCATGTAAACAACCTTAAATGATTATTTTTCTAAAAATACTTATACTTTGAGTTAAATCATGAAATTTTTATGTGTTAACATATTCATAAGAAATATCATTTTTTTCCAGAATATAAACCTCTAATTCAAAGTTCAAGATGGTTTTTAATTATCCAACCCAAAACAGCCCCCGGTTGCATTCCGACGTCGTAAATTCAGTTTTTAAGGTGTTCTTTGAAAAACCAAGTTAAACCTTGTTAAATTAGCATATATTTAAGATATATTACAGGTCTTGAAGTATTTTAAAAGTTAAGTTAGAAGGATCTATTTAGTTTGCAAACAAGTTTGAAAACATTCAAACTATGTTCTTGTTGTTAAAATTTTATACCACAAAATAAGATAGCTATATATATATGAATCGAATAAGGTTATGAACATAGTTACTACCTCAAGTTCCTTGGACAAGGTTGCTGTAAAAGAGGAGTAAAAAGCTAGAACCAAAAGGGTGATGGAATTGGATGAAAGATTGGAAGTAAGTTTGTGTTCTTGGAAGGATTCTTGAAGTGTTGTTGTAAGAGTTTTCTTATGGTGATTAAGTAAGGTTTTTATGGCTAGATCTTCTTGGTAACTTGCTGGATTGTTATGGAGTTTAAGGTTCTTGAAAGAGTGTGTGTTTTTAGCTAGAAAATGGAAGTTAAAATGAATCAAAATGATGATCCATGATACTCCTATAAAAACGTGATTAAGGGGGTATGAAGACAAAATTTTTAGCTTGTAATCTTGTGTATTTGTCAAACAATCATACAAAAGCAATTACCTCTACCTTAGGGCAGTAACAAGGGCTAGTTAGGTGGTGATTTGATGTGTATTTACCAATAGTAAATACGTATAGAAGCTAGGTATGATACGAGTACATATACTCTAGATATACGTATAGAAATCTTGTGAAAACGGAATGAGAATTCAAATATAGCTATCTTTTGTGAATATACTTATATGGTTTTATGTATTTAAGTCCTTAAAAAGTGATTAAATACATTATATATACGATATATGTATAAACATTATAGGTCATAAGTATTTATGTCAAATAACGTTACGTATGGTTATCGTTTTGAAAACTTAAGTTAGTAGTTTCAAAATATACTTATAACTTATTGTTATTAATACAAAATGAGATATTAAAACATCCATAAATCATGTTAAATATGTATATATACATATATATACACAAACGTATAATTATCATATATTATATAGTTCGTGATATCACCGGTCAAACTAGACAGTCAAACGTTGTGTAAATCTCTTTTCGGAAACATAAATCTCAACAATTTGGATTGCTTATCATGTTGGTAAGGTTTAATTTATGTAAATATTAATCTTATAAGTATAGAACGATCGAAAAAGTGCGGGTCGTTACAATTTTAAGTATCGATTTTAGATTTAATAAACAATATCCTCTTAATTTGTTTTATTAAATATTAGAATCCAACGGTAAATCAAATTTCGGTTAGGTGACCTTTATCCCGTCATTTGATTTAGCTAGGTAGTCATAATGACAATTGCAATCCTTTTGCAACTTCTAAGTTATGGGATCATGCAATCCTTTTGCATGGCATATTAATCCCATCAACGCCTATTTGTTCCTCATGCTTCGGTGACCCTAAGTTCATGATTCCCAAATCAAGTCGTCCTACTTGTGTAAACATGTAGACTTAACATACAAGTGGTTAGGTGACCTTTATCCCATCAAGAGATTCCTAATATGTCTAAGTGTTTCCACAAAAGGATGGCGTTTAACTTGTTTACCTTGTTTTAGTTAAAGGGATTTTGAGTTTTCTACATTCTAGTTTTAGAAAACAAAGTGCTATACACCAACATGCATTTGGTGTGTAGTATCTTATGAAAAACCTATTTTCATGTCCTTTCTGTAAAACCAATTACTAGTTATAAGCCAATTTGTTACCTTTTAAATAAACCATTTTATTTAGGTCTAATAACCAATTATTAGTGCCTTTTGTTATGTTTTATTATAACCATTTATAATGTATTATGCAAGTGTTAACATGTGATAATCTTGTAGCAACCAAACATACAAACATACACAAACATGCATAACAAAATATGTTCACAATCGGGAGCCATTATGGTGGACATTTGTTTAGCCAAAAAACAAATGTCACCTAAGAGGGTTAACCAAAGTAAGAGATTTTATACAAAATCTCCCACTTAATCTTGTAACTTCATAAGCTCCATCTTGTAATCTTCATCTTGAATCTTCATTTTCTCTTTACAAAATTATATCCTAATACAATTCTTTTCTAGAAAATGAAATAACAACCTATTCTATTTTACAAACCAAATAGAATAAATTACATCAAGAAATTACAAGAACAATTACAACTTATTACAAACCAAAATGAATGAATTACAACCATGAATAATAACCAAATCATTCAACCAAACAAACACATGGTCTAGGCTCGATTGTGAACAACAACATAACAACAAATCTTGGCCAAACTTGAAGTCCCAAACCCACTTTTGGGACCCATAAAATTCGGCCAAACCATAGAACCCACCAAAACTCATGATTTTTTCATTCAACTTTCATGCATGTTAGTAGATTGTAAAATAAATGAGTTTTCTAGCCAAAAACAAGAAGCATATTAACAAGACTTTGGCTCTAGATACCATTGATGGAATTCATCACATAAACAAAGTCACAAAACCCATTTTGTATGTATATAAATTCGTGTGAATATGTATATATCAAGCGGAAGCATTTTCAAGTTGCATGTGTATTTAAACCTTTTAAATATGAATTCCATTTATAGATCTAGTCTTGAAAATATACTAAAATGTAAATAGAGCTAGTTAGGGTTTATACCTTCTCCTAAAATGGAGGTTGAAGCAAGATGAAGATGAAGATGAAGAATAGCAAGTTTCTAACTTGAAACCTCAAGACTTTGATACCCACAAACCTTGAATCAACACCCTTCTTCTTGGTTAGGATTTTGTACACTTATTAACTAGCAAAAATCAAAAGATGAACCCTTGTTCTTGCTCCTAAAATTCGGCCAAAAATGGGGAGGGAGGGAGGAGCCTTTTTGCTAATTCAAAAATGCAAGATGAAGTGTGTGTTTTGGTAGAAGCAAAAGATTAATGCATGTAGGTAGAGTAAGACACTAGTTAAAGCAAGCATGGGTGGAGTTTTTGGGACTCCCAAAACCGTCCACCCTTTTTCCTTTTTTTTTTTTTTTTTTTTTTTTGCTAAACTTTATAAAACTAGTGATTACTTGCATGCATTTTACTTTTATAATTTTATAAACCTTTTTATAAATTTATACCTTATAAACCATTTATAAAATACAACACCCATTTAAGTTTAATCAAATAATTAAACTTGTGTATATATAATTATCCAAATAATTATTTCTTGCATTATGTCTTTAGAAAACCAATTTCTAAAGTCTAAGTGTCAAGTATTTATTTTAAAGATCCACTCATTAAAATAAATACATGAAAGTGTTGACGGTTTGTTATTGGATATGACCCGACTTGGATCATAACATATTGGCCACAATAATTAATTATGTCTCTCGGGCATATGAAATACCTTCATTGAAATAATACGGAGTAAATATATATATGTAAATCGATTGAGAGAGTTTAGAGAAAAATATTTTCAAGTTTCTTATGAAATAATGAAACCTATTGAATTCTATTTATAATAGATTTTTGAATTATTAAAGTGAATTATTAAAGTATGAATTATTAAAGTGAATTATTAAAGTATGAATTATTAAAGTGAATTATTAAAGTATGAATTATTAAAGTGAATTATTAAAGTATGAATTATTAAAGTGAATTATTAAAGTATGAATTACTAAAGTGAATTATTAAAGTTAAAGTAAAGTAAAAATAAAGTAAAGGTAAAGTTTAAGTATAGTAAAAGTATAAAACTATGTACGCATAATACGCGTATAAATATATATAATATTAATTTAAATCGTTATATATATTTAATAAAATAAAATATAAATATCGTTATCTTTATCATACTGGTTAAGTAATGAGTTGTCAAAAGTGGTTCTAGATATTTATAAAAGTTATATACGTTTTAATAATAAAGTTCTTTTTAAACTAAAAACGTTTTTGTACGTTTGAAACTAAATCAAATAAATATAAAAATTTTGTTTTCCAAAACCAAATATATTTTTAAGAATCATTTTGTTTAAAGGTTAAAATAATGGAAATCGTTATATCATAAAATGTTTTAGATAAGTAGAATCATATATATTCATAATAGGTTTCAAGTTTTTAAATTACAGTTTGTTGGTGAAGCATGGGATAAAGTTCAAAGGTTAAATAAACGTATGAAATCATCTTAATGAAAAATGTCGAGTTACATAACTTGTCGATATCCAACATCTAAGTTATTTACACTTCACGTTCTTACTTATAAACCACTTTACCATTTTCCGAATGTTGTCAAAAAGAATAGATTTCTTAAATCACAGTGAATCTCATAACATAGACTTGTAATCATATCATAATGTATCTGATAAATCAATCATTTGATATTATCTTCTAATTCCATCGATAAACATATTGAAACAAATGCGTTCATGTAAAGTATTATACGTTTAATAACTTATTAATATTCTCAAGTTATAATATATATATACATATATATACATATTTATTTATATATAACGGTTCGTGAATCGTCGGAATTTGGTCGAGGTTATAATGAATGTATGAACACAATTTAAAATTCTTGAGATTTAACTTAACAAACTTTGCTTATCGTGTCGGAATAATATAAAGATAAAGTTTAAATTTGGTTGGAAATTTCCGGGTTGTCACAATTGCTTCCTTAGCTTTGATGAGCTTTGTCACCTTGCAAACATTTGCATGTTCCACCTCTGAATCTGAATCGTCAGTCTAGTTAAACCAAGTATCATCAACCGGTTTTAGCTCTCCCCCAGTTTCCACAATCTTAGCCATCAACATTTTCTTCTTGTAGTAAGCTGCGTCCTTCTTCTTAGGCATCTTGCACTCACGAGAGTAATGACTAGCTTTGCCACAATTGAAACAAATTGAATCTTCCTTCTTGGAATCATCAGCATGTTGTTGTTTAGATTGATCAGCTTTCTTGTAGTACGAGGAAGATGACGAGTTTTTGCGTTGATTGCTTGATTTGCCTTTAAACTTGTGTTTGTTCAAGGCTTTTGTGGACATGGCTGCCATCTTGACTAATTCAAGATGAGAATCATCAACATCAGAAAGATTCAAATCTTCTGAATCAGTTGATTCTTCAACAAGCACTTTCTTGGACAAGCTTTTGGAAGACGTCAACGATTTGCTCTTCTTTTTGGCAATTAGGGCAAGTGGATCGCCCGGAGAAGACTCTTTCCTTCCTTCTTGAAGTTTAGACACTTCAGGTTGGTAATGCATAAGAACTCCAACAAGCTCATGAATAGTCAACTTGTCAATCTCTTTAGTAGATCGAATAATGGTTCCATAAGGAAGCCAATCAGCATTGAGCTTTTTGAGAAACTTCATGTTGACTTCAGCATTTACTTTTATGATCTTGCACCTTTTCAACTCATTGAGAACACCATTGAAATGACGATAGGTATCCTTGAGTGGTTCATCAGTTTCCTGCTTGAAATCTTCATAGAATCCCAGAGCCTTATTCAATTTAGTAACATCTGACATGTCATAACCTTCTTGCTGTCGTTTGATGTCATCCCATATATCTTTTGCTGTTGTGTTGCTATCAACATTTTCAAACAATTCATACGGGATAGCTTGCATAACAATATTCTTTGCCTCTATGTCACCCTGAGCTCTCTCACGCTTATCACCAGAAAGTTCATAGACTGGAATTGGCATACCAGTATCCGGATGATAATCAACAACTGGACCATCTCTCAGAGAAGCCCAAATGTGTTTTGCTTTCTCACCCTTATAGTCTATGTACTGAGTGATACGGTGAAGCCACTGAGTGTATTTGCCATCAAACAACACTAGAGGACGGGAATCTGATCCAATGATCAAAGTATCTTGAGTAGACATCTTGAAAATGAGGTAGATTCGGTAAAGATTCTGTATTACACAAATCTAAGATGAAAAATCACAACAATCTGATCAGAATGTCAGATTCTGTAACAGATTCGGTACTGTAGCAGATTCGGTAAAGTAGCAGATTCGGTAAAGATTCTGTATATCAGATTCTGTAAAAGAAACTGATCAGAAATACAAGAGACACACCCAGATTCAGTATAGATTTGGTAATCACAAGAATTGTAGCCTGTAACCACTTAAAATAATGGATTAAGTGATACAGAAACTCAGATTCTGTATTTGATTCGGTAGTCAGATTCTGTATGAATTTGAAGTTCAAACTCAATTCAATCCTTTTGAATTAGATTCTGTAACCTTGCTGCACAACGAAACACGTTAGTATCACACAAAATATCAAAGATACCGAAAGTATAGGATACCGAATGTCAACTATAGCAGTTGACAATACCGAGTCTAAGTTTAAAACTTAGAAATATGACAGAATCCTTTCTCAAACCACACCAATTAGCTGCGTATAATCAAACCGAATGTGATAGAATCACAATCACACCACAATCTACAACACTTAAGATGAATTTAAGTAATGAAGCAGACTCGGTATGACAGTTACGATACCGAGTGTTGATCAAATCTTCAAAACTTAATGAATTGAAGAAATTGAACTGTCAGAAATGTGATTTAACACCTCACGAACACAACTGAATCCTTAAATCTTCACAAAAATCCAGAATCAAGCTTGAATTAAGCAATACTGAGAGTTTTAGCCACAAACTCTAAAAATCAATTTGATTCTCCATAATTGAAGATAAAAAGCTGTAATGATGATCGAAAATCTTTCTAAAATACCTAATGCACCTTTGCTGAACTTATCACAAGAATCTGAACGTCAGATTATCAAATTCGATGATACCGAATGTGATTCAAAATACCGAGAGTAATCAAATTCTGTAATCTACAATCTCTGGATCGATATAGTGATGTAGAATCACTTCCTGGAAGCTCTGATACCAAATGATAGTTCAGATCATGTTGAGATTGAGAGAAATGATAAGATAAAGAGAGATTCGGTATGTAAGCATGAGACTCGGTATTAGAGAGAATCGGTACAATTACATTCCACAGCTTCTAGAACTCGGTTACAATGCAATGGCTATCTAATTAGGACTACTTAGGTTTCTTATATAGCCCTCGTCTAAAGAACCTTCATTTAAGCTTATTTTCACATTAACACTATACAACTTCGGGGTCCTAACAAGAACTAAATCGGAGTACCTTAGATGCGATTTCAAGGCGAGCGAAGAAGAACAAGAGGTTTTAGTGGATGTCAAAATTGGGGATCAGATTTTACCTCCTCAAGAGTCCTTTAGATATTTAGGCTCGATGCTTCACAAATCGGGAAGGATAGATGAGGACGTGACGCATCGTATACGAGTAGGATGGTTGAAGTGGAGGGCAGCGAAAGGGGTGTTGTGCGACAAGAAGGTACCCCTTAAATTGAAAGGGAAATTTTTCAAGGTGGCAATTAGACCGGCCATGTTGTACGGCTCAGAGTGTTGGCCAATGACGAAAGCCTAAGAGAGGAGAATGGAGGTGGCAGAAATGAGGATGCTTAGGTGGACGTGTGGCAAGACCATGCTAGATATGATTCCAAATGAAGTTTTTAGGGAGAACTTGGAAGTTGGGAACATAACCAACAAGTTGAGGGAAGGACGACTTAGATGGTTCGGGCATGTTATGAGGTGCCCACTTTTAGCCCCGGTTAGGAGAGTCGAGACCCTCTTGTTGGGGGCATAAGGAGAAGGGGTAGACCCAGACGTAGGTTGGAGGATAGAGTGAAGCTTGACATGAAGGATCTCTTATTGACCGAGGACATGACTTCTGATAGGAATTTGTGGAGGAGTAGAATTAGAATAGATGACTAGGTTCTACATATGGTTTTTTATTTTATATATTTATATTATATTTCTTGCCTACTTGCTTGTGTGCACTTTATATATGTTTTTTTTTTCGTGGGACTTTACGTATATATAATATATCTATACTTATTGTAGCTTATTCACATGCTTTATTGCACTTTATGGTTACATGTTTGTATTACATTATATAGCTATTAAATTATACGTACTTACATATCACATGGTTTATGCTAACATAGTATACTTATTTGTCTATGCCTACATAGTATACCATCTATTTTATACTGCATATTATACCTACATGCTTCTTACCAACATGTTTACGTATACTTATTGTACTTACATGACTTTTTATACTTACTTATTTGACACTCACATATTTTACTTATATGCTATATTACATTATATTGTTATATGCTTTATTTACCTATACATATCGTATTGGAGTATACATTATTCATGGTGAAGTTTATATTTTATCAACTTTACTTGTTTATTTTTTATTTCACATATCAGTTTTCATGGTTCTTTCTGGTCGGAGGTCCCTAGGAAGTGAAATGTCCCGTTCTTATTGATTAAAAACGTTCCATATTAATTGATTTCGTTGCGAGGTTTTGACCTCTATATGAGACGTTTTTCAAAGACTGCATTCATTTTAAAACAAACCATAACCTTTATTTCATCAATAAAGGTTTAAAAAGCTTTACGTAGATTATCAAATAATGATAATCTAAAATATCCTGTTTACACACGACCATTACATAATGGTTTACAATACAAATATGTTACAATAAAATAAGTTTCTTGAATGCAGTTTTTACACAATATCATACAAGCATGGACTCCAAATCTCGTCCTTATTTAAGTATGCGACAGCGGAAGCTCTTAATAATCACCTGAGAATAAACATGCTTAAAACGTCAACAAAAATGTTGGTGAGTTATAGGTTTAACCTATATATATCAAATCATAATAATAGACCACAAGATTTCATATTTCAATACACATCCCATACATAGAGAAAAAAATCATTCATATGGTGAACACCTGGTAACCGACATTAACAAGATGCATATATAAGAATATCCCCATCATTCCGGGACACCCTTCGGATATGATATAAATTTCAAAGTACTAAAGCATCCGGTACTTTGGATGGGGTTTGTTAGGCCCAATAGATCTATCTTTAGGATTCGCGTCAATTAGGGTGTCTGTTCCCTAATTCTTAGATTACCAGACTTAATAAAAAGGGGCATATTCGATTTCGATAATTCAACCATAGAATGTAGTTTCACGTACTTGTGTCTATTTTGTAAATCATTTATAAAACCTGCATGTATTCTCATCCCAAAAATATTAGATTTTAAAAGTGGGACTATAACTCACTTTCACATATTTTTACTTCGCCGGGAAGTAAGACTTGGCCACTGGTTGATTCACGAACCTATAACAATATATACATATATATCAAAGTATGTTCAAAATATATTTACAACACTTTTAATATATTTTGATGTTTTAAGTTTATTAAGTCAGCTGTCCTCGTTAGTAACCTACAACTAGTTGTCCACAATTAGATGTACAGAAATAAATCGATAAATATTATCTTGAATCAATCCACGACCCAGTGTATACGTATCTCAGTATTGATCACAACTCAAACTATATATATTTTGAAATCAACCTCAACCCTGTATAGCTAACTCCAACATTCACATATAGTGTCTATGGTTGTTCCGAAATATATATAGATGTGTCGACATGATAGGTCGAAACATTGTATACATGTCTATGGTATATAAAGATTACATAATATACAATACAAGTAGATTAAGTTATGGTTGGAATAGATTTGTTACCAATTTTCACGTAGCTAAAATGAGAAAAATTATCCAATCTTGTTTTACCCATAACTTCTTCATTTTAAATCCGTTTTGAGTGAATCAAATTGCTATGGTTTCATATTGAACTCTATTTTATGAATCTAAACAGAAAAAGTATAGGTTTATAGTCTGAAAAATAAGTTACAAGTCGTTTTTGTAAAGGTAGTCATTTCAGTCGAAAGAACGACGTCTAGATGACCATTTTAGAAAACATACTTCCACTTTGAGTTTAACCATAATTTTTGGATATAGTTTCATGTTCATAATAAAAATCATTTTCTCAGAATAACAACTTTTAAATCAAAGTTTATCATAGTTTTTAATTAACTAACCCAAAACAGCACGCGGTGTTACTACGACGGCGTAAATCCAGTTTTACGGTGTTTTTCGTGTTTCCAGGTTTTAAATCATTAAGTTAGCATATCATATAGATATAGAACATGTGTTTAGTTGATTTTAAAAGTCAAGTTAGAAGGATTAACTTTTGTTTGCGAACAAGTTTAGAATTAACTAAACTATGTTCTAGTGATTACAAGTTTAAACCTTCGAATAAGATAGCTTTATATGTATGAATCGAATGATGTTATGAACATCATTACTACCTTAAGTTCCTTGGATAAACCTACTGGAAAAGAGAAAAATGGATCTAGCTTCAACGGATCCTTGGATGGCTCGAAGTTCTTGAAGCAGAATCATGACACGAAAACAAGTTCAAGTAAGATCATCACTTGAAATAAGATTGTTATAGTTATAGAAATTGAACCAAAGTTTGAATATGATTATTACCTTGTATTAGAATGATAACCTACTGTAAGAAACAAAGATTTCTTGAGGTTGGATGATCACCTTACAAGATTGGAAGTGAGCTAGCAAACTTGAAAGTATTCTTGATTTTATGTAACTAGAACTTGTAGAATATATGAAGAACACTTAGAACTTGAAGATAGAACTTGAGAGAGATCAATTAGATGAAGAAAATTGAAGAATGAAAGTGTTTGTAGGTGTTTTTGGTCGTTGGTGTATGGATTAGATATAAAGGATATGTAATTTTGTTTTCATGTAAATAAGTCATGAATGATTACTCATATTTTTGTAATTTTATGAGATATTTCATGCTAGTTGCCAAATGATGGTTCCCACATGTGTTAGGTGACTCACATGGGCTGCTAAGAGCTGATCATTGGAGTGTATATACCAATAGTACATACATCTAAAAGCTGTGTATTGTACGAGTACGAATACGGGTGCATACGAGTAGAATTGTTGATGAAACTGAACGAGGATGTAATTGTAAGCATTTTTGTTAACTAGAAGTATTTTGATAAGTGTATTGAAGTCTTTCAAAAGTGTATAAATACATATTAAAACACTACATGTATATACATTTTAACTGAGTCGTCAAGTCATCGTTAGTCGTTACATGTAAGTGTTGTTTTGAAACCTTTAGGTTAACGATCTTGTTAAATGTTGTTAACCCAATGTTTATAATATCAAATGAGATTTTAAATTATTATATTATCATGATATTATCATGTATGAATATCTCTTAATATGATATATATATATATACATTAAATGTCTTTACAACGATAATCGTTACATATATGTCTCGTTTAAAAATCATTAAGTTAGTAGTCTTGTTTTTACATATGTAGTTCATTGTTAATATACTTAATGATATGTTTAATTATCATAGTATCATGTTAACTATATATATATATATATATATATATATATATATATATATATATATATATATATATATATATATATATATATATATATATATATATATATATATATATATATATATATATATATATATATATATATATCCATATATATGTCATCATATAGTTTTTACAAGTTTTAACGTTCGTGAATCACCGGTCAACTTGGGTGGTCAATTGTCTATACGAAACATATTTCAATTAATCAAGTCTTAACAAGTTTGATTGCTTAACATGTTGGAAACATTTAATCATGTAAATATCAATCTTAATTAATATATATAAAAATGGAAAAATTCGGGTCACTACAGTACCTACCCGTTAAATAAATTTCGTCCCGAAATTTTAAGCTGTTGAAGGTGTTGACGAATCTTCTGGAAATAGATGCGGGTATTTCTTCTTCATCTGATCTTCACGCTCTCAGGTGAACTCGGGTCCTCTACGAGCATTCCATCGAACCTTAACAATTGGTATCTTGTTTTGCTTAAGTCTTTTAACCTCACGATCCATTATTTCGATGGGTTCTTCGATGAATTGAAGTTTTTCATTGATTTGGATTTCATCTAACGGAATAGTGAGATCTTCTTTAGCAAAACATTTCTTCAAATTCGAGACGTGGAAAGTGTTATGTTCAGCCGTGAGTTATTGAGGTAACTCAAGTCGGTAAGCTACTGGTCCGACGATCAATAATCTTGAATGGTCCAATATACCTTGGATTTAATTTCCCTCGTTTACCAAATCGAATAACGCCTTTCCAAGGTGCAAATTTAAGCATGACCAGTCCAATTTCAAATTCTATATCTTTTCTTTTAATGTCAGCGTAGCTCTTTTGTCGACTTTGGGCGGTTTTCAACCGTTGTTGAATTTGGATGATCTTCTCGGTAGTTTCTTGTATAATCTCCGGACCCGTAATCTGTCTATCCCCCACTTCACTCCAACAAATCGGAGACCTGCTTGAATGGTAGCTGTTGTTGTAGGAAAATTCTGCTAACGGTAGATGTCGATCCCAACTGTTTCTGAAATCAATAACACATGCTCGTAGCATGTCTTCAAGCGTTTGTATCGTCCTTTCGCTCTGCCCATCAGTTTGTGGATGATAGGCAGTACTCATGTCTAGACGATTTCCTAATGCTTGCTGTAATGTCTGCCAGAATCTTGAAATAAATCTGCCATCCCTATCAGAGATAATAGAGATTGGTATTCCATGTCTGGAGATGACTTCCTTCAAATACAGTCCTGCTAACTTCTCCATCTTGTCATCTTCTCTTATTGGCAGGAAGTGTGCTGCTTTGGTGAGACGATCAACTATTACCCAAATAGTATCAAAACCACTTGCAGTCCTTGGCAATTTAGTGATGAAATCCATGGTAATGTTTTCCCATTTCCATTCCGGGATTTCGGGTTGTTGAAGTAGACCTGATGGTTTCTGATGCTCAGCTTTGACCTTAGAACACGTCAAACATTCTCCTACGTATTTAGCAACATCGGCTTTCATACCCGGCCACCAAAAATGTTTCTTGAGATCCTTGTACATCTTCCCCGTTCCAGGATGTATTGAGTATCTGGTTTTATGAGCTTCTCTAAGTACCATTTCTCTCATATCTCCAAATTTTGGTACCCAAATCCTTTCAGCCCTATACCGGGTTCCTTCTTCCCGAATATTAAGATGCTTCTCCGATCCTTTGGGTATTTTATCTTTTAAATTTACCTCTTTTAAAACTCCTTGTTGCGCCTCCTTTATTTGAGTAGTAAGGTTATTATGAATCATTATATTCATAGATTTTACTCGAATGGGTTCTCTGTCCTTCCTGCTCAAGGCATCGGCTACCACATTTGCCTTCCCCGGGTGGTAACGAATCTCAAAGTCATAATCATTCAATAATTCAATCCACCTACGCTGCCTCATATTCAGTTGTTTCTGATTAAATATGTGTTGAAGACTTTTGTGGTCGGTATATATAATACTTTTGACCCCATATAAGTAGTGCCTCCAAGTCTTTAATGCAAAAATAACCGCGCCTAATTCCAAATCATGCGTCGTATAATTTTGTTCGTGAATCTTCAATTGTCTAGATGCATAAGCAATCACCTTCGTTCATTGCATTAATATGTGAAGACCCGTCCTAATCCATCCGGACGAAGTCCATATCGATTATAAACGATTCACAACAGTTGATTACATCGCGAGGTACTTGACCTCTATATGATATATTTTACAAACATTGCATTCGTTTTTGAAAAGACAAACTTTCATTACATCGAAAGTTGACTGGCATGCATACCATTTCATAATATATCCAACTATAATTGACTTGATAATAATCTTGATGAACTCGACGACTCGAATGCAACGTCTTTTGAAATATGCCATGAATGACTCCAAGTAATATCTATAAAATGAGCAAATACACAGCGGAAGATTTCTTTTGTACCTGAGAATAAACATGCTTTAAAGTGTCAACCAAAAGGTTGGTGAGTTCATTAGTTTAACTTAAACAATCTTTTCCATCATTTTAATAGACCACAAGATTTCAGATTTCCATTTCTCATAAACATACGTCCCATGCATAGAGACAAAAATATCATTCATATGGATTGAACACTGAAATGTCCCGTTCTTATTGATTAAAAACGTTTCATATTAATTGATTTCGTTGCGAGGTTTTGACCTCTATATGAGACGTTTTTCAAAGACTGCATTCATTTTTAAACAAACCATAACCTTTATTTCATCAATAAAGGTTTAAAAAACTTTACGTAGATTATCAAATAATGATAATCTTAAATATCCTGTTTACACACGACCATTACATAATGGTTTACAATACAAATATGTTACAACAAAATAAGTTTCTTGAATGCAGTTTTTACACAATATCATACAAGCATGGACTCCAAATCTTGTCCTTATTTAAGTATGCGACAGCGGAAGCTCTTAATAATCACCTGAGAATAAACATGCTTAAAACGTCAACAAAAATGTTGGTGAGTTATAGGTTTAACCTATATATATCAAATCGTAACAATAGACCACAAGATTTCATATTTCAATACACATCCCATACATAGAGATAAAAATCATTCATATGGTGAACACCTGGTAACCGACAATAACAAGATGCATATATAAGAATATCCCCATCATTCCGGGACACCCTTCGGATATGATATAAATTTCGAAGTACTAAAGCATCCGGTACTTTGGATGGGGTTTGTTAGGCCCAATAGATCTATCTTTAGGATTCGCGTCAATTAGGGTGTCTGTTCCCTAATTCTTAGATTACCAGACTTAATAAAAAGGGGCATATTCGATTTCGATAATTCAACCATAGAATGTAGTTTCACGTACTTGTGTCTATTTTGTAAATCATTTATAAAACCTGCATGTATTCTCATCCCAAAAATATTAGATTTTAAAAGTGGGACTATAACTCACTTTCACAGATTTTTACTTCGTCGGGAAGTAAGACTTGGCCACTGGTTGATTCACGAACCTATAACAATATATACATATATATCAAAGTATGTTCAAAATATATTTACAACACTTTTAATATATTTTGATGTTTTAAGTTTATTAAGTCAGCTGTCCTCGTTAGTAACCTACAACTAGTTGTCCACAGTTAGATGTACAGAAATAAATCGATAAATATTATCTTGAATCAATCCACGACCCAGTGTATACGTATCTCAGTATTGATCACAACTCAAACTATATATATTTTGGAATCAACCTCAACCCTGTATAGCTAACTCCAACATTCACATATAGAGTGTCTATGGTTGTTCCGAAATATATATAGATGTGTCGACATGATAGGTCGAAACATTGTATACGTGTCTATGGTATCTCAAGATTACATAATATATAATACAAGTTGATTAAGTTATGGTTGGAATAGATTTGTTACCAATTTTCACGTAGCTAAAATGAGAAAAATTATCCAATCTTGTTTTACCCATAACTTCTTCATTTTAAATCCGTTTTGAGTGAATCAAATTGCTATGGTTTCATATTGAACTCTATTTTATGAATCTAAACAAAAAAAGTATAGGTTTCTAGTCAGAAAAATAAGTTACAAGTCGTTTTTGTAAAGGTAGTCATTTCAGTCGAAAGAACGACGTCTAGATGACCATTTTAGAAAACATACTTCCACTTTGAGTTTAACCATAATTTTTGGATATAGTTTCATGTTCATAATAAAAATCATTTTCTCAGAATAACAACTTTTAAATCAAAGTTTATCATAGTTTTTAATTAACTAACCCAAAACAGCCCGCGGTGTTACTACGACGGCGTAAATCCGGTTTTACGGTGTTTTTCGTGTTTCCAGGTTTTAAATCATTAAGTTAGCATATCATATAGATATAGAACATGTGTTTAGTTGATTTTAAAAGTCAAGTTAGAAGGATTAACTTTTGTTTGCGAACAAGTTTAGAATTAACTAAACTATGTTCTAGTGATTACAAGTTTAAACCTTCGAATAAGATAGCTTTATATGTATGAATCGAATGATGTTATGAACATCATTACTACCTTAAGTTCCTTGGATGAACCTACTGGAAAAGAGAAAAATGGATCTAGCTTCAATGGATCCTTGGATGGCTCAAAGTTCTTGAAGCAAAATCATGACACGAAAACAAGTTCAAGTAAGATCATCACTTGAAATAAGATTGTTATAGTTATAGAAATTGAACCAAAGTTTGAATATGATTATTACCTTGTATTAGAATGATAACCTACTGTAAGAAACAAAGATTTCTTGAGGTTGGATGATCACCTTACAAGATTGGAAGTGAGCTAGCAAACTTGAAAGTATTCTTGATTTTATGAAACTAGAACTTTTGGAATTTATGAAGAACACTTAAAACTTGAAGATAGAACTTGAGAGAGTTCAATTAGATGAAGAAAATTGAAGAATGAAAGTGTTTGTAGGTGTTTTTGGTCGTTGGTGTATGGATTAGATATAAAGGATATGTAATTTTGTTTTCATGTAAATAAGTCATGAATGATTACTCATATTTTTGTAATCTTATGAGATATTTCATGCTAGTTGCCAAATGATGGTTCCCACATGTGTTAGGTGACTCACATGGGCTGCTAAGAGCTGATCATTGGAGTGTATATACCAATAGTACATACATCTAAAAGCTGTGTATTGTACGAGTACGAATACGGGTGCATACGAGTAGAATTGTTGATGAAACTGAACGAGAATGTAATTGTAAGCATTTTTGTTAAGTAGAAGTATTTTGATAAGTGTATTGAAGTCTTTCAAAAGTGTATCAATACATATTAAAACACTACATGTATATACATTTTAACTGAGTCGTTAAGTCATCGTTAGTCGTTACATGTAAGTGTTGTTTTGAAACCTTTAGGTTAACGATCTTGTTAAATGTTGTTAACCCAATGTTTATAATATCAAAAGAGATTTTAAATTATTATATTATCATGATATTATGATGTACGAATATCTCTTAATATGATATATATACATTAAATGTCGTTACAACGATAAACGTTACATATATGTCTCGTTTCAAAATCATTAAGTTAGTAGTCTTGTTTTTACATATGTAGTTCATTGTTAATATAATTAATGATATGTTTACTTATCATAATATCATGTTAACTATATATATAACCATATATATGTCATCATATAGTTTTTTTACAAGTTTTAACGTTCGTGAATCACCGGTCAACTTGGGTGGTCAATTGTCTATATGAAACCTATTTCAATTAATCAAGTCTTAACAAGTTTGATTGCTTAACATGTTGGAAACATTTAATCATGTAAACATCAATCTCAATTAATATATATAAACATGGAAAAGTTCGGGTCACTACAGTACCTACCCGTTAAATAAATTTCGTCCCGAAATTTTAAGCTGTTGAAGGTGTTGACGAATCTTCTGGAAATAGATGCGGGTATTTCTTCTTCATCTGATCTTCACGCTCCCAGGTGAACTCGGGTCCTCTACGAGCATTCCATCGAACCTTAACAATTGGTATCTTGTTTTGCTTAAGTCTTTTAACCTCACGATCCATTATTTCGACGGGTTCTTCGATGAATTGGAGTTTTTCGTTGATTTGGATTTCATCTAACGGAATAGTGAGATCTTCTTTAGCAAAACATTTCTTCAAATTCGAGACGTGGAAAGTGTTATGTACAGCCGCGAGTTGTTGAGGTAACTCAAGTCGGTAAGCTACTGGTCCGACACGATCAATAATCTTGAATGGTCCAATATACCTTGGATTTAATTTCCCTCGTTTACCAAATCGAACAACGCCTTTCCAAGGTGAAACTTTAAGCATGACCATCTCTCCAATTTCAAATTCTATATCTTTTCTTTTAATGTCAGCGTAGCTCTTTTGTCGACTTTGGGCGGTTTTCAACCGTTGTTGAATTTGGATGATCTTCTCGGTAGTTTCTTGTATAATCTCCGGACCCGTAATCTGTCTATCCCCCACCTCACTCCAACAAATCGGAGACCTGCACTTTCTACCATAAAGTGCTTCAAACGGCGCCATCTCAATGCTTGAATGGTAGCTGTTGTTGTAGGAAAATTCTGCTAACGGTAGATGTCGATCCCAACTGTTTCCGAAATCAATAACACATGCTCGTAGCATGTCTTCAAGCGTTTGTATCGTCCTTTCGCTCTGCCCATCAGTTTGTGGATGATAGGCAGTACTCATGTCTAGACGAGTTCCTAATGCTTGCTGTAATGTCTGCCAGAATCTTGAAATAAATCTGCCATCCCTATCAGAGATAATAGAGATTGGTATTCCATGTCTGGAGACGACTTCCTTCAAATACAGTCGTGCTAACTTCTCCATCTTGTCATCTTCTCTTATTGGTTGGAAGTGTGCTGATTTGGTGAGACGATCAACTATTACCCAAATAGTATCAAAACCACTTGCAGTCCTTGGCAATTTAGTGATGAAATCCATGGTAATGTTTTCCCATTTCCATTCCGGGATTTCGGGTTGTTGAAGTAGACCTGATGGTTTCTGATGCTCAGCTTTGACCTTAGAACACGTCAAACATTCTCCTACGTATTTAGCAACATCGGCTTTCATACCCGGCCACCAAAAATGTTTCTTGAGATCCTTGTACATCTTCCCCGTTCCAGGATGTATTGAGTATCTGGTTTTATGAGCTTCTCTAAGTACCATTTCTCTCATATCTCCAAATTTTGGTACCCAAATCCTTTCAGCCCTATACCGGGTTCCGTCTTCCCGAATATTAAGATGCTTCTCCGATCCTTTGGGTATTTCATCCTTTAAATTTCCCTCTTTTAAAACTCCTTGTTGCGCCTCCTTTATTTGAGTAGTAATGTTATTATGAATCATTATATTCATAGATTTTACTCGAATGGGTTCTCTATCCTTCCTGCTCAAGGTATCGGCTACCACATTTGCCTTCCCCGGGTGGTAACGAATCTCAAAATCGTAATCATTCAATAATTCAATCCACCTACGCTGCCTCATATTCAGTTGTTTCTGATTAAATATGTGTTGAAGACTTTTGTGGTCGGTATATATAATACTTTTGACCCCATATAAGTAGTGCCTCCAAGTCTTTAATGCAAAAACAACCGCGCCTAATTCCAAATCATGCGTCGTATAATTTTGTTCGTGAATCTTCAATTGTCTAGACGCATAAGCAATCACCTTCGTTCGTTGCATTAATACACAACCGAGACCTTGCTTTGATGCGTCACAATAAATCACAAAATCATCATTCCCTTCAGGCAATGACAATATAGGTGCCGTAGTTAGCTTTTTCTTCAATAACTGAAATGCTTTCTCTTGTTCATCATTCCATTCAAATTTCTTCCCTTTATGCGTTAATGCAGTCAAGGGTTTTGCTATTCTGGAAAAGTCTTGGATGAACCTTCTGTAGTAACCAGCTAGTCCTAAAAACTGGCGTATGTGTTTCGGAGTTTTCGGGGTTTCCCACTTTTCAACAGTTTCTATCTTTGCCGGATCCACCTTAATACCTTCTTTGTTCACTATGTGACCGAGGAATTGAACTTCTTCCAACCAAAATGCACACTTTGAAAACTTAGCGTACAATTCTTCCTTCCTCAATACTTCTAACACCTTTCTCAAATGTTCACCGTGTTCTTGGTCATTCTTTGAGTAAATAAGTATGTCATCAATGAAAACAATGACAAACTTGTCAAGGTATGGTCCACACACTCGGTTCATAAGGTCCATGAACACAGCTGGTGCATTAGTTAAACCAAACGGCATGACCATAAACTCATAATGACCGTAACGTGTTCTGAAAGCAGTCTTTGGAATATCATCTTCTTTCACCCGCATTTGATGATACCCGGAACGTAAGTCAATCTTTGAATAAATAGACGAGCCTTGTAGTTGATCAAATAAGTCGTCGATTCTCGGTAGTGGGTAGCGGTTCTTGATGGTAAGTTTGTTCAACTCTCGGTAGTCGATACACAACCTGAATGTACCATCTTTCTTCTTGACAAACAAAACAGGAGCTCCCCACGGTGATGTGCTTGGTCGAATGAAACCACGCTCTAAAAGTTCTTGTAATTGGCTTTGCAGTTCTTTCATCTCGCTGGGTGCGAGTCTGTAAGGAGCACGAGCTATTGGTGCAGCTCCTGGTACAAGATCTATTTGAAATTCAACGGATCGATGTGGGGGTAATCCCGGTAATTCTTTCGGAAATACATCGGGAAATTCTTTTGCAATGGGAACATCATTGATGCTCTTTTCTTCAGTTTGTACTTTCTCGACGTGTGCTAGAACAGCATAGCAACCTTTTCTTATTAGTTTTTGTGCCTTCAAATTACTAATAAGATGTAGCTTCGTGTTGCTCTTTTCTCCGTACACCATTAAGGGTTTTCCTTTTTCTCGTATAATGCGAATTGCATTTTTGTAACAAACGATCTCCGCTTTCACTTCTTTCAACCAGTCCATACCGATTATCACATCAAAACTCCCTAACTCTACTGGTATCAAATCAATCTTAAATGTTTCGCTAACCAGTTTAATTTCTCGATTCCGACATATATTATCTGCTGAAATTAATTTACCATTTGCTAATTCGAGTAAAAATTTACTATCCAAAGGCGTCAATGGACAACTTAATTTAGCACAAAAATCTCTACTCATATAGCTTCTATCCGCACCCGAATCAAATAAAACGTAAGCAGATTTATTGTCAATAAGAAACGTACCCGTAACAAGCTCCGGGTCTTCCTGTGCCTCTACCGCATTAATATTGAAAACTCTTCCACGGCCTTGTCCATTCGTGTTCTCCTGGTTCGGGCAATTTCTAATAATGTGGCCTGGTTTTCCACATTTATAACAAACTACATTGGCATAACTTGCTCCGACACTACTTGCTCCGCCATTACTCGTTCCGACACCATTTGTTCCTTTCGTTCTATTAACCCCTGGTCCGTAGACCTCACACTTCGCCGCGCTATGACCATTTCTTTTACACTTGTTGCAAAATTTGGTGCAGAACCCCGAGTGATTCTTTTCACACCTTTGGCATAGTTGCTTCTGATTGTTGTTGTTGTTGCGGTTATTATTGTTGTTGGGATGATTGTTGTAGTTGCTGTGGTTGTTGTTGTTGTTGTTGTTGTTGTTGTTGGGCCGTTTGTTGTAGTTGCGATTGATGTTGCGATTGTTGGGATAATTGTTGCGATTATTGTTGTAATTGCTGTTGTTGTTGTATTGGTGATTCTTATCACCGTTTTCCTCCCACTTTCTTTTGACTTGCTTCACATTGGCCTCTTCAGCAGTCTGTTCTTTAATTCTTTCTTCAATCTGGTTCACTAGTTTGTGAGCCATTCTACATGCCTGTTGTATAGAGGCGGGCTCGTGTGAACTTATATCTTCTTGAATTCTTTCCGGTAATCCTTTCACAAATGCGTCGATCTTCTCTTCCTCATCTTCGAATGCTCCCGGACACAATAGGCACAATTCTGTGAATCGTCTTTCGTACGTGGTAATATCAAATCCTTGGGTTCGTAACCCTCTAAGTTCTGTCTTGAGCTTATTGACCTCGGTTCTGGGACGGTACTTCTCGTTCATCAAGTGCTTGAATGCTGACCACGGTAGTGCGTACGCATCATCTTGTCCCACTTGCTCTAGATAGGTATTCCACCATGTTAACGCAGAACCTGTGAAGGTATGCGTAGCGTACTTCACTTTGTCCTCTTCAGTACACTTACTTATGGCAAACACCGATTCAACCTTCTCGGTCCACCGTTTCAATCCGATCGGTCCTTCGGTTCCATCAAATTCCAAAGGTTTGCAGGCAGTGAATTCTTTGTAGGTGCATCCTACACGATTTCCTGTACTGCTAGATCCAAGGTTATTGTTGGTATGTAGCGCAGCCTGTACTGCGGCTATGTTTGAAGCTAGAAAAGTACGGAATTCCTCTTCATTCATATTCACGGTGTGTCGAGTAGTCGGTGCCATTTCCTTCAAAATAGTTAAATGGAACAAGTTAATCATACAGAATATTAAGAGTAGTTAATAGTATTTCGTAGCATAATATGAACTCATTTATAAAAGCTTTTTCTTCATATTAGCGTTTTATAAGTTTAAATTCGGGTAGTACCTACCCGTTAAGTTCATACTTAGTAGCTAATATACAATTCAACTACTACAATTCTATATGAAAAACTGATTATAATAATATTTCGCGTTCAACTTTTATACAATATTTTACAAACTTACAATACCGCTTATTTTACATAAAGCATGAAATATAGCACACAATAACTTTGATACAAGATAGTTGTGAAGACAATTCTAGCTAGTACACAAGTCGTTCGGCAAAGGCAATAAAGACACGTAATTCATACGTCCAGAAACAAGTCATGCATTCTGGTTTTACTAGGACTACTTCCCATCCTTGGTCTTGTGCAACATAACCGTTATGGCCGTTGATAAGACAGCGTGTTGTAACATCATCAAAGGGACGAGGGTTACGTAATGTCCAACAGTCCCGTAATAATCTAAAAACCTCATTTCTTACCCCAATTACCGACTCCGTCACTTGTGGAAACGTTTTGTTTAATAGTTGTAGCCCGATGTTCTTGTTCTCACTTTGGTGAGAAGCGAACATTACTAATCCGTAAGCATAACATGCTTCTTTATGTTGCATGTTAGCCGCTTTTTCTAAATCACGAAGTCCAATATTCGGATATATTGAGTCAAAATAATTTCTTAACCCGTTGCGTAAAATAGCATTTGGGTTCCCCGCAATATATGCGTCAAAGTAAACACATCGTAACTTATGGGTTTCCCAATGTGATATCCCCCATCTTTCAAACGAAAGTCTCTTATAAACCAAGACATTCTTGGAACGTTCTTCGAATGTCTTACAAACTGATCTCGCCTTAAATAGTTGTGCCGAAGAATTCTGGCCGACTCTAGACAAGATTTCATCAATCATGTCTCCGGGTAGGTCTCTTAAAATATTGGGTTGTCTATCCATTTTGTGTTTTTAAACTGTAAAATAGACAAGAGTTAGATTCATAAAAAAAATACTTATTAATACAAGCAATTTTTACATATATCATAAAGCATAAGAACACTATATTACATATATTACACCACACGAATACAACTATCTTATTCCGACTCGCTCGTTTCTTCTTCTTCGGTTTTGGTTCGTTTTGCCAAGTTTCTAGGGATATATGATGTTCCCCTAATACGAGTCGTCGTTGTCCACATTGGTTTAGAAAAACCTGGTGGTTTAGAGGTTCCCGGGTCATTGTTACAACTTAAGGACTTCGGGGGTTGACGATACATATAAAGTTCATCGGGGTTGGAATTAGATTTCTCTATTTTTATGCCCTTTCCCTTATTATTTTCTTTTGCCTTTTTAAATTCAGTTGGGGTAATTTCTATAACATCATCGGAATTCTCGTCGGAATCCGATTCATCGGAGAATTGGTAATCCTCCCAATATTTTGCTTCCTTGGCGGAAACACCATTGACCATAATTAACTTTGGTCGGTTGGTTGAGGATTTTCTTTTACTTAACCGTTTTATTATTTCCCCCACCGGTTCTATTTCTTCATCCGGTTCCGATTCTTCTTCCGGTTCCGATTCTTCTTCCGGTTCCGACTCTTCTTCCGGTTCCTCTTCGGGAACTTGTGAATCAGTCCACAAATCATTCCAATTTACATTTGACTCTTCATTATTATTAGGTGAGTCAATGGGACTTGTTCTAGAGGTAGACATCTATCACATAATATCAAACACGTTAAGAGATTAATATATCACATAATATTCATATGTTAAAAATATATAGTTTCCAACAAAAATGTTAAGCAATCATTTTTAAAGAAAACACGGTCGAAGTCCAGACTCACTAATGCATCCTAACAAACTCGATAAGACACACTAATGCAAATTTTCTGGTTCTCTAAGACCAACGCTCGGATACCAACTGAAATGTCCCGTTCTTATTGATTAAAAACGTTTCATATTAATTGATTTCGTTGCGAGGTTTTGACCTCTATATGAGACGTTTTTCAAAGACTGCATTCATTTTTAAACAAACCATAACCTTTATTTCATCAATAAAGGTTTAAAAAACTTTACGTAGATTATCAAATAATGATAATCTTAAATATCCTGTTTACACACGACCATTACATAATGGTTTACAATACAAATATGTTACAACAAAATAAGTTTCTTGAATGCAGTTTTTACACAATATCATACAAGCATGGACTCCAAATCTTGTCCTTATTTAAGTATGCGACAGCGGAAGCTCTTAATAATCACCTGAGAATAAACATGCTTAAAACGTCAACAAAAATGTTGGTGAGTTATAGGTTTAACCTATATATATCAAATCGTAACAATAGACCACAAGATTTCATATTTCAATACACATCCCATACATAGAGATAAAAATCATTCATATGGTGAACACCTGGTAACCGACAATAACAAGATGCATATATAAGAATATCCCCATCATTCCGGGACACCCTTCGGATATGATATAAATTTCGAAGTACTAAAGCATCCGGTACTTTGGATGGGGTTTGTTAGGCCCAATAGATCTATCTTTAGGATTCGCGTCAATTAGGGTGTCTGTTCCCTAATTCTTAGATTACCAGACTTAATAAAAAGGGGCATATTCGATTTCGATAATTCAACCATAGAATGTAGTTTCACGTACTTGTGTCTATTTTGTAAATCATTTATAAAACCTGCATGTATTCTCATCCCAAAAATATTAGATTTTAAAAGTGGGACTATAACTCACTTTCACAGATTTTTACTTCGTCGGGAAGTAAGACTTGGCCACTGGTTGATTCACGAACCTATAACAATATATACATATATATCAAAGTATGTTCAAAATATATTTACAACACTTTTAATATATTTTGATGTTTTAAGTTTATTAAGTCAGCTGTCCTCGTTAGTAACCTACAACTAGTTGTCCACAGTTAGATGTACAGAAATAAATCGATAAATATTATCTTGAATCAATCCACGACCCAGTGTATACGTATCTCAGTATTGATCACAACTCAAACTATATATATTTTGGAATCAACCTCAACCCTGTATAGCTAACTCCAACATTCACATATAGAGTGTCTATGGTTGTTCCGAAATATATATAGATGTGTCGACATGATAGGTCGAAACATTGTATACGTGTCTATGGTATCTCAAGATTACATAATATATAATACAAGTTGATTAAGTTATGGTTGGAATAGATTTGTTACCAATTTTCACGTAGCTAAAATGAGAAAAATTATCCAATCTTGTTTTACCCATAACTTCTTCATTTTAAATCCGTTTTGAGTGAATCAAATTGCTATGGTTTCATATTGAACTCTATTTTATGAATCTAAACAAAAAAAGTATAGGTTTCTAGTCAGAAAAATAAGTTACAAGTCGTTTTTGTAAAGGTAGTCATTTCAGTCGAAAGAACGACGTCTAGATGACCATTTTAGAAAACATACTTCCACTTTGAGTTTAACCATAATTTTTGGATATAGTTTCATGTTCATAATAAAAATCATTTTCTCAGAATAACAACTTTTAAATCAAAGTTTATCATAGTTTTTAATTAACTAACCCAAAACAGCCCGCGGTGTTACTACGACGGCGTAAATCCGGTTTTACGGTGTTTTTCGTGTTTCCAGGTTTTAAATCATTAAGTTAGCATATCATATAGATATAGAACATGTGTTTAGTTGATTTTAAAAGTCAAGTTAGAAGGATTAACTTTTGTTTGCGAACAAGTTTAGAATTAACTAAACTATGTTCTAGTGATTACAAGTTTAAACCTTCGAATAAGATAGCTTTATATGTATGAATCGAATGATGTTATGAACATCATTACTACCTTAAGTTCCTTGGATGAACCTACTGGAAAAGAGAAAAATGGATCTAGCTTCAATGGATCCTTGGATGGCTCAAAGTTCTTGAAGCAAAATCATGACACGAAAACAAGTTCAAGTAAGATCATCACTTGAAATAAGATTGTTATAGTTATAGAAATTGAACCAAAGTTTGAATATGATTATTACCTTGTATTAGAATGATAACCTACTGTAAGAAACAAAGATTTCTTGAGGTTGGATGATCACCTTACAAGATTGGAAGTGAGCTAGCAAACTTGAAAGTATTCTTGATTTTATGAAACTAGAACTTTTGGAATTTATGAAGAACACTTAGAACTTGAAGATAGAACTTGAGAGAGTTCAATTAGATGAAGAAAATTGAAGAATGAAAGTGTTTGTAGGTGTTTTTGGTCGTTGGTGTATGGATTAGATATAAAGGATATGTAATTTTGTTTTCATGTAAATAAGTCATGAATGATTACTCATATTTTTGTAATCTTATGAGATATTTCATGCTAGTTGCCAAATGATGGTTCCCACATGTGTTAGGTGACTCACATGGGCTGCTAAGAGCTGATCATTGGAGTGTATATACCAATAGTACATACATCTAAAAGCTGTGTATTGTACGAGTACGAATACGGGTGCATACGAGTAGAATTGTTGATGAAACTGAACGAGAATGTAATTGTAAGCATTTTTGTTAAGTAGAAGTATTTTGATAAGTGTATTGAAGTCTTTCAAAAGTGTATAAATACATATTAAAACACTACATGTATATACATTTTAACTGAGTCGTTAAGTCATCGTTAGTCGTTACATGTAAGTGTTGTTTTGAAACCTTTAGGTTAACGATCTTGTTAAATGTTGTTAACCCAATGTTTATAATATCAAAAGAGATTTTAAATTATTATATTATCATGATATTATGATGTACGAATATCTCTTAATATGATATATATACATTAAATGTCGTTACAACGATAAACGTTACATATATGTCTCGTTTCAAAATCATTAAGTTAGTAGTCTTGTTTTTACATATGTAGTTCATTGTTAATATAATTAATGATATGTTTACTTATCATAATATCATGTTAACTATATATATAACCATATATATGTCATCATATAGTTTTTTTACAAGTTTTAACGTTCGTGAATCACCGGTCAACTTGGGTGGTCAATTGTCTATATGAAACCTATTTCAATTAATCAAGTCTTAACAAGTTTGATTGCTTAACATGTTGGAAACATTTAATCATGTAAACATCAATCTCAATTAATATATATAAACATGGAAAAGTTCGGGTCACTACAAACACCTGGTAACCGACATTAACAATATGCATATATAAGAATATCCCCATCATTCCGGGATCCTCCTTCGGACATGATATAAATTTCGAAGTACTAAAACATCCGGTACTTTGGATGGGGCTTGTTGGGCCCGATAGATCTATCTTTAGGATTCGCGTCAATTAGGGTGACTGTTCCCTAATTCTTAGATTACCAGACTTAATAAAAAGGGCATATTCGATTTCGATCATTCAACCATATAATGTAGTTTCAATTACTTGTGTCTATTTCGTAAAACAGTTATAAAAACAGCGCATGTATTCTCAGTCCCAAAATATATATTGAGAAAGCATTTAAAAAGGGAATAATGAAACTCACGATACTGTATTTTGTAGTAAAAATATATATGACGTCATTGAACAATGCAGGGTTAGCCTCGGATTCACGAACCTATATCAATTGTGTATATATTAATACGTATAATGTAAGTTACAAAATTTCATTTATTAATATGTACTATTTATATATTATAGTTTTGTAGAATTTATTCTAACGTTTATTTTAAAACGTATACTTATATTATATTTTAAGTTATATTATATATATATATCGATTTTATGTATATATATCTATAATGATTTACGTTTATATAAATAGTGACATTAATATATTTATATACATATATTTGTGGTTAGTATTGTATTTATGAAATTTTATTAGTTTGTTATGTGAATTATTAATACAATCCTAGTATATACCATAATATATATAGTGTACAAAAGATTTATTTGTTAAAATAATAATTTAGATAATAATGATTTACTACTAATAATAATAATTTTATTAATAATGATAATACTAATAGCAAAAAAAATGAAAATGATAACTGTTAATGATACTAATAATAATAACTCTAAAATAATATTAATACTAATACCATACTTATGTTAATAATAAGGGTTCTAATATTTATAAAATGATAAATGATAATCATAATAATACTAGTAAATATTAATGATGATACTGATAAATATGATATTATTAATTGTAAATGTACTGATGATACTATTATTTATAAACCGGTACAAATTCTAATATTGATGATAATAATATATTTTTATTTCCTTCATAATAATAATAATGATAATCATAATCATAATCCTAATGATGCTAAAATACTGAAATGATAAGTTTATTACTAATAATAATATTATTAATACCTATCATAATAATAATAGTAATGTCTATAATACTTTCAAATATGATAACAAGTATGATACTAATAATAACAATAACAATAACAATCAAAACAATCACACTAATAATAATAATACTAATAATAATTAATATATAATAACAATAATAAAATTAGAAAAGAAAACTACCTCACATGAAAAGAGTTTCAAAAAAAAAAAAAGAAACTGCCGTCCTCTGGACTCGATCTCGTGACCACATATGCTCACACGCAAACACTCTCGACCATCCCACCAACTCTGATTCTCTGTACTAATATCGAATTTAAATTTTATATATAAACTGTTTTTCTTCTATTCCTCTTCTTCTCCACAAGTCTCATGGATTCAACAAAACATCAATAACCAAAAAAAAAAAACAAAATCGGGGTTCCCTTTAAAGCTTCAAAACATTACAGAAAAAAAAATAATTTGGGTTCTAAAATAAAAAAATATATATACTAAAGGCCTACTGCAGCGTCGGTTCTTGGAACAAAAAAAAAATTGATTTCGTAATAGATAACATTATAGATAATGTTTATAACACGAAATAGTTTTCTAAACATGTATAAAAACTACTGGAATCGTCAATTTGATCAGAAACATATACACGAACGCGAATTTGTCTCAAGAACAATTGTTGACTTTTTTTAAACTAAATTTGACTTCAAAATTCAAGATCGATATAAAGATTTGAGAGTTGAGATTTTGCAGATAGATTCAAAGAAAGATTTCTAACCTTTCTGCATTTTTAGATTTTGAAACTTTATTCGAAATTGAATTAAGAGAAAAAAAAATTGGAGCGTGCAGAGAAGAAGAAAAAAAAAATATCGATGTGCTTTTTAATCCCATTGGATTTCCTTTTTATTTGATTTGCAATTATACATAATCATGTTGTAATAATAGAGATCGGTTGATAAAAATGGAGAAAATGTCAACACAGGTTCACGAGTTGGGAGCAGGAAAGAAACAAAAAAAATAATAATAGAGATAAAGGATACAGAGGTCACGCGTATAATATAGATCCCTACTGTTTTTTTTTAATTAATAATAATAATATATAATAAAAATACTATTAATATCTAATAATATTAATAAAATTAATAATAATGATAAATATAATATTAATGATAATAATAATTGTAAAAATGATAATAATAATAATAATAATAATACCATACTAATTATGATAATATTAATATTTTATCGATAATAATAATATTAGTAATAATAATCTAATATATACATCCAATTTCATCTTTATATGATATAAAGTGATATTATGAATACAAATATTGATATTTGACGATACAAATAACATTACTACAACAACTATATTTGTATTTAAATTTAATTTATTAATATCATCTATTATTATGTAATATTTAATAATTATGTAATATGTATTGTAACATATACTGAATATTATATATTTATGCATTTTAATATAAATATATTATAATATTTATTTACATACTAATTATATTATACTTATGTATGTAATTATGAAAAATATAAATGTTTTATATATGTAAGTATTATATATATTTATTAAAATAGTACATTATTTCATCATAGATATATTATAAATTTCTACATATACATAATATAATAATTATGTATAAAATCATATATATATATAGTTATATTTATGTATATATGTATACTACCATATATATAAAATCATGTTTTAAATGTTGAGTAGATGATTAATTATGTATATTAAACAATTAACTACAAAGTATAACATTGTACATTTAATATTTTGATAACGTTGGTAAAATATGTTTGAATCATTTATATATAATATACTATATATATTCAAAATGAAAATCTTTAGTTATTAAATGTTATCTTTTATAATAACAAAATTACTTAATAGTTCATTAATACTAATATAATTAGTTTTATATATAATTATTTATATTTACTTTCTTAGTTACAATTAAAGGTTCGTGAATCGTCAGAAATAGTTAAAGGTCAAATGTTATCATGAAATAGTTCAAACATAATGAGACTCGGTTTAATAGACTTTGCTTATCGAGTCGAATCATATAAGATTATGTTTAAATTTGGTCAGAAATTCCCGGGTCATCACAGTACCTACCCGTTAAAGAAATTTCGTCCCGAAATTTGAGTGAGGTCATCATAGCTAACAATAAATATGTTTTCCTGACGAATATGAGTTGATAACTTGAGTTTTATCATCATTGAGTAATATGGATAAAAATAATTCGATTATTCGAAGAGTGCGAATGAAGCTATTCACAAAAGGATGAAATGAGAAACAAAGATTTGTTTTTAACTTTTGACGTAGTCAGGTTTGAATTTAGAAAATAAGGCGCGTCTTAACTTTTGACATTGCCTTGGTTGAATTCCGGAATTTAAGGGATTTAAAGAAAATTTTGAAGATCTATAAAATCTGATTCTTCGGGATTTATGGAAATTAAGATCTCTTTAATTAAATACGGTGATCTGCCCGGATTACTACGTCTGATATTTCCAGTATAAATTAAGCTCTTCCTTTCCATTATTCTCACCATTCTTATACTTTCTTTCTTAGTTCATACATCCAAAAGATTCTGAAAATGATTAATCCAGTTCTGTTCCTTGTCCTCATCCTTACTATCGCAACAATCATTCTCCTTTTCCAACTTCCACCAGAGGAATCTGCTTTCTTCTACTTCGCCCTCGGGATTATAATGTTTTTAATTCTCCCGTGTCTTTATGTTGCGATAAACATTGATATACACGGTTTGTAATTTATGTGTTGTTATCGGACTTTATATTCTCCCTTATATTTCAAAGCTTTATACTTTTGTTTTCTCTTCCCGACTTCAAGTCAAGCGAATAATGGTCCAGAATTTATAGATATAGAGTTTCGAATGATTATAATGTTCTAAGCATGAAGGAACGTGATAGCACGATTTGATTTTCAAATTTATCAACATCACGGAAGATAGAACCATCAAGAATACATTTTCTTGATTTGTTACGGAGTTAAGTAGGATGAAAGAGTTATGTAACATGGCACATGATGACGTTATGATCTGTGAATCATCACGTTTCATTTAGAAACTCAGCATGACTTACTGTAATATAATCACGTTGATCAAGTGTCATTATATTATACTAACTCATGCATCAGTTCCCATCATTACTTCAATAACATTCATATTTTAAGCTTGAAAATTTACAGAATATAGAAACTAACAGTTTCTATATGATGTAATGTAAAGACCTCGAACTTATCCTCCCGGACGAAGTCATCAACATTTGGTCCCATTGCGATGATCGACTCCAAGTAATGTCCTTAACATGAGCAAATGCACAGCGGAAGACTTAATTCGTACCTGAGAATAACATGCTTTAAAATGTCAACATAAAGTTGGTGAGATATATAGGTTTGATGCTAGCAGCGTTATAACTATGGACCACAAGATTTCATGTTTATACATAATACACTCCTCGTGTATGAAAAGTCGTTGAGCACTTGGTAACCATACTTAACATTTAAATCACAGCAGCATATTCTTAAATAAACCCACGAAACGAAGTACTGTGCAACCGTTAAATGCTGGTCGTCCAGCCCGGTTGGGGATGTCAGCCCGATAGATCTATCAACAGGATTCGCGTTTACGCTCCTCACGTAATTTGCAGTTACCAAGTATAAAGAGATATGCCATGGTACAACTCAATCGAGAATTTAGTTTTATCACTTGTGTCCATAACGTAAATCATTTATAAAAATAGCGCATGTATTCTCAGCCCAAAAATATTTAGAGTTTAAAAGGGACTATATACTCACCTAATGTATTTTGTAGTAAAAATACATATAACATCATTGAACAATTGTAAGGTTGGCCTTGGATTCACGAACCTATATTAATTGTATATATATCAAATAATATTAACACATAATAATATTTAAACAAGTTTACATATATGTATATATATATATATATATATATATATATATATATATATATATATATATATATATATATATATATATATATACCTCATGATATTGATAGTATTATAATAATAAAATGATAATTTTAACAAAAATAATACTTTTAATGATAATTTGTAGTTTTTAAATAAATAATAAGTTTAATAATAATAATATTAGTGAAAATATTAATTTTGATAATAATACTTAGTACTTAATAATAATAATAATAATAATAATAATAATAATAATAATAATAATAATAATAATAGCAATAATAATAATAATAATAATAATAATAATAATAATAATAATAATAATAATAATAATAATAATAATAATAGCAATAATAATAATAATAATAATAATAATAAAAATACTTATTTTGGTAATAATAACAATAATAATATTTATGATAATAGTAATAAAAGTAAAAAAATAAAAATAAAAAAAAAATAATGATGTTGGAATTACTACCTTTGAAGAATAAGTTTCCAAAATAAAAATGAAGATGCCCAGACTCGAACCCACGACCTCTCACCTAACGACACCAACCTCTAACCATCTATTCTTCTTCACCCGTTCTGGTTTCATCTTACACGTTTAATTCTTAACCACTATCTGTTTATCAATTTCCACAACATGGCAGCCCGTAACTCGTCCAAGAAGCAGTACATAGTCGAATAGCCCAATAGTTTCATTTATTAAAAATAAAACATCATGGCCTAGTATCGAACCTAGGACCTCTTGGTAATACACACACATGACAAACCATTGCACTGTTTCTTATTATCTGTTTAATAAGAACAAATTAATTCTATTAAACCCTTTTCTGACTGTCTTTTTCTTAATCATCTACTGAATCATCATTACCCTAATCCTCTCTATACCAAATTATCGAATTACCATCCTTGCAAACCTATTTATCTTCGTCTTTATCATAATTACATCATCACTATCATACCATCATCATAACTTTATCATCATCATCGTTATTACATCATCACCATCATCGTTACCCTAATTAAATCATCATTATCCTAATCACTTTCATAATCATAATCTTAATCATATCATCACCCTCATTATTTTCGTTCATAACCGTCATTATTTCCTCCTAATCATCTCGGTATTCCTGAGCCTTATATAAATAATTATATTGTTGTGATTGTTTGGGAACATAACACACGCATCACCAGCATTGTGATGACCTGGGAATTTCCAACCGAATTTAAACTTTAATCTTTATGTTATTCCGACACGATAAGCAAAGTTTGTTAAGTTAAATTTCAAAGTTATTAAACTATGTTCATGCATTCATTTAACCTCGACCAAGTTCCGACGATTCATGAACTAGTAAATAAACAAATGTGATTATATATGTATATGTGTACACATTATAATTATTAGTTAATAATATTAATTAAATAGAAATAATAAAATTATAAATTATAAAAACTGTACTATTCTGTTACGAGTCTCAATCGATATTTTATTTAATTGTTTGTATATTTGCAAGTTGATTCTTCATATCAATATCTTCACTACATACAAAAAAAAATTGAACACTTTATAGTACTACATCAAATATTGTTTATACAACTATCCACACTGCAATTATTCATCTCTTTGACTAATCAATGAATAAATCTATATGAGCATATACAGATATTATCCTAACATATAAGACAACATATTTACATATATTACAAGAACAATAACAATAACAACACATATCACTCTAATATACATGCAGAGAGTTAGAGAAATCAATCATTAACCAAAAACACCTTCATCATATCGAAACACAAACCACCACCTTCTCAATCTCTTTCTCCTCTTCCCTTGTCAAGAACACCATCAACCCAACTACATCACCATGAACTTCAACCATTAAACCTCCACTTTATTAAACTGCTACGTTAATATTTTGTTTATGTCATACGATCAAAAACCCAATCGAAACCCACATGATTAAGTGCATACTGCTGCTGCGTTGTTGAAGCCGTGAAAACACCACTAACCTATTTGAACTGTCACCAACGAAACCCTCTTGAAACTCATCACTTCGATTACCATAAAACTGCTGCACAACTCTAAATTCTGTTTTTCCTTCGAAGATCACTCAAGAACCACCATCCATCAAATTAGTTACACCCCTGAGGTATATGAATTTTGTTTCAATCAATATCTATCCATTTAATCACCTTATAAAAACGGCACCTGCTATACATGCTGATTATTCAGACGTAAACCACACACACTCCAAAAATTCGTTTCCAATTACATTTAATAGTTTATAGAAATTGATTTAAACAGAAAAAGAAACCAAGAACATCACCTAAAAACTGCTATTGTTGGGTTGTTATCAACATCACCACCACCAAATACTTTTATTCCTTTGGCTTGCTGTTCGATCTATAACACAAGTAAGCTACTGCACTATTATCTATCAATCTAGGAAACAAACAATAATAATATCTTATGAATAATCAGTTTAGAATAGAAAACAAATCATACCTGCTGCACGTTTTATTTTTTTTCCTTTCTTCCTGCTCCTGCTGCAGTTGCTCTTTTGCTTTCCTGTTTATCTCGAACCACCACCAAAACCACCATCGAACCACACCTCATATTGCTGAAATTAATAATCAAAATCACACACAAGCTAATAATTATAACAGACTATCACCAAACCCTTCAAGAATATCAATTATTAACAGTTCAGGTTTAATTCATTTAAAATACAGGATATGTATAAATGGATGAAGAAATTAAGAGAGTATTAAAGAACCAATTACATATATCACCAATCAACGAATCGATTAATACCCGAATTAACTGATGAATCGAAACACTCACCAAACCTTGAGGATTACTGTCCAATCGAGGGTGCTGCTTGATTGATTTGATTAACGATGATGATAGAGACAGATGATGACGGTGGAACGATGAAGATGATGAATCCATAAACTATTGAACACCAACGATTGTTGTTAAGCCGATTGATTGGTGATGAAACGAGGAAACCCTAATTTGGGTTCGATCTAATTTGGGAGAAAATAAAACGAGTGCTTCTTTTACTTATTAAGTACTCCGTATTTTCTTTTATTTATTTATTTATTTATTTATTTATTATTATTATTATTATTATTATTATTATTATTATTATTATTATTATTATCATTATTATTAAAATTATCATTATCATTATTATTATTGTTATTGCTATTGTTATTATTATTATTAGTATTATTAAAATTATCGTTAATAACTATTATTATTATCATAATTAATATCAAAACTACTTTTTATACAGATGTATATTTTGTACATAAAGACAATACATTTAATACATATACGATAATTATATTAAAATCTCACATAACTATATACATCAAATCTACTAATACTATTTATATAAAAATTTACAAATAACAAATTATCAATTTTTTTAAATATAATATTAAACAAGTATGTATATTAATACATAAATATTAATATAACTAAATAAATATTAACCATTTTGAATACATACACAAATTAAATATACATAAGATATAAATCAAGGTTATAATAAATAAATTTGTTCGATTACGAGTATGTGTATTAATAAATATACAAATGTTATAGGTTCGTGAATCCGAGGCCAACCTTGCATTGTTTAATGATGTTACATGTATTTTTACTACAAAATACAGTATGGTGAGTTTCATTTACCTTTTTACCCTTTACATTTTTGGGCTGAGAATACATGCGCAACTTTTATAACTGTTTTACGAAATTGACACAAGTACGTGAAACTACATTTTATGGTTGGATTATCGAAGTCGAATATGCCCCTTTTTATTAAGTCTGGTAATCTAAGAATTAGGGAACAGACACCCTAATTGACGCGAATCCTAAAGATAGATCTATCGGGCCCAACAAGCCCCATCCAAAGTACCGGATGTTTTAGTACTTCGAAATTTATATCATGTCCGAAGGAGGATCCCGGAATGATGGGGATATTCTTATATATGCATATTGTTAATGTCGGTTACCAGGTGTTCAATCCATATGAATGATATTTTTGTCTCTATGCATGGGACGTATGTTTATGAGAAATGGAAATATGAAATCTTGTGGTCTATTAAAATTATGAAATGATTATTTATGATAAACTAATGAACTCACCAACCTTTTGGTTGACACTTGAAAGCATGTTTATTCTCAGGTATGAAAGAAGTCTTCCGCTGTGCATTTGCTCATTTTAAGGATACTACTTGGAGTCAATAATGGCATATTTTAAAAGACGTTGCATTCGAGTCGTTGAGTTCATCAAGATTATTATTAAGTCAATTATAATTAGATATATTATGAAATGGTATGCATGACGTCAACTTTCGATGTAATGAAAGATTGTCTTTTCAAAAACGAATGCAATGTTTGTAAAACGTAACATATAGAGGTCAAGTACCTCGCGATGTAATCAACTGTTGTGAATCGTTTATAATCGATATGGACTTCGTCCGGATGGATTAGGACGGGTCCTTTCAGTTGGTATCAGAGCGGTGGTCTTAGCGAACCATGTCTGCATTAGTGTGTCTAACTGATAAGTCGTTAGGAGGCATTAGTGAGTCTGGACTTCGACCGTGTCTGCATGTCAAAAGTTTTACTTATCATTTTGTGTCAAAAATTACTTGCTTATCATTCTTAGTCTAGACACGTTTTACTGTATTGACTACATGAATAATGTATAGACAAAATTCATATCTTAGCGTATCTGTTACTGTAGATCTTGCCTGATATCTTCCGTAAATTTCTCCTTAATTTAAGGGATCCTGGTACTATATATATCTATGTAAATTATACATTAAGAATAGCATCCAGCTATCAATTACTGTCACTAAACTCTTCATATCAAAAATCCTTCCTGAAATCGCGTAAGATGGCCTCTACGAATCGACCAAGTTCCTCTGACTCCGAAGACAGCGTGACAGGAACACACCAATCAATCAACTATCGTGATTACTGGAGAAAATGGGGGTGGGTTCGCGACATACTCACCCTATGGAGAAGGGAAGAAGGTACTCCATATCATGAATCGAATCTACCACCTAACCTTGGAGTACTCGACCCGCTCACCGGCGAACCCGTTCGCAACACCGTTTATACCCTTCTTGCAAGAATTTTTCGTCTTGAGGCTACCATTTACGGAACTAGAGAAGATATTCGATCTCTACCTCACACTGATAACCAACCAGGGTTGGTAGAAGAAGTTAAAGAACTTCGAGCTCGAGTGTTAACTTTAGAGAGCATGGTACACAATTTGCAAGCACCATCAGTATCACCAACACCAGTAACATCACCAACCTTAGCACCAACAGCATTAGTACCACCAACAACAACATCCGCACCACCAGCTTCGACATCTCATTCTATACCTCAAGTATAATCATCGTTCTACGTATCGTTCTATCTCTTTTATTTTCGTTCGACATGGCGATTATGTAATCTCTAATGTTTTAGAAATTATATATTCTTGTTCTAATGATAAATCAAATGAGATCAATATCACATTAACTCATTAAATTCATGATTACATCTGAAGAAAATATATATGTAACGACCCGGCTTTTTCGACTTGCTTTTGTGCCTTGTATTTTTGCGAAACTGCGTATTTGTGCGTACTGTGTTACTTTATACTCTGGAAACTTGATTTACGTGGTTTACTTCCATTTATATGTTAAAACGTGCCATAGAGTACGTAGCATACATAACTTGATCTTTAGAAGCCTTTATAACCGTTAGTGTTATTTGACGTTTCGAATAAACCGCGAACTGCGCGCACGTTTAACTTTTGTCGTAATCGGATTATTATGACTGCGAAATATTAATTATTATTTTATAATAATAATTACCTGGGTTTTTGGATGCTTAATTACGCGTAGTAATTTAATTATGCACAATAGTTAGTCTTGTTAGACTTTCTACCTTGTTGGGCTCAAGCCCACCCTACTCTAGCTAGTGACCCAATTAATTAGCCCTTGTCCATGTCATCAATCCTTGTCAAATTCCTTGCTTATAAATACTAGCCCTTGTCCATGTCATAAATCGTTGTCAAATTCCTTGCTTATAAATACTAGCCCTTGTCCATGTCATAAATCGTTGTCAAATTCCTTGCTTATAAATACTAGCCCTTGTCCATGTCATCAATCCTTGTCAAATTCCTTGCTTATAAATACTAGCCATTTACCTCTCATTCAAATCACTTGCTCATTTGGTTTTCACACACACTTGTTCTTTCTTTCTTTCCTTTCTAGTATTGCTTGTAAGTCTTCTTTTTCTTCTTCTTTTCCTTTCATTTTCGTGGCCATCATCATCATATTATGGAGATCAAAGTTCCTTTTAGCTTTGATCTTGCTTATATCTTGTTGATTCAAGCATGAATCTTTCAAGAACATGGAAGATTCAAGCTTTCTAGCTTTGAATCTTCACCAACTTTGTAGATTCATCTTTCTTTTACTTTAATCTTGTTATTTTGTGATAAAGATTCAAACTTTTGTTTGTTATCTTCATATATCTTAAAGATCCAAGCTTTATGCTTCAAAGACCTTCAAGAACACTAAAGGTTCAAGCTTTCTAGCTTTGTGACCTTATAAATTGTGTGAAAGGGATCCAAGCTCTCTAGCTTAGGGTTCCATCACCTCTTTTGACTTGGATCTTGTTCATACTTGTTTGATTGATGTAAAGTTTGTAACTTTGTTTGTAAATAGGACTTGTAATTGTGTTAAGACTAAGGATATGATGTAACCTTGGTTCATCATCCATCTAAGACTCTTAAATGAGTTGTGTTACCACTTGGTCTTAACATATTGTGTATTGATGGTAGAATCTTGGTCAAAAGTGATGCTAAACCATCAACGAGTTGTACACTTGAAGCTACAAGTATCAAGGATGAGAACCGTGATGAGCATCAAGCACCAAGAACCTCACCGAAGCACTTGTCCACTGATTTTCGTATCTGATCATACCACCTGGGCTACTGGAAAGTTGATTTTCAGTTAGTTCGGTTCGATTAGATGATTTTCCATTTAGGCCTCGTCTTAATCCGAGTTACGGTTTAGGATTTATGGCCCTCCGAGAGTCACTACACCCTATTAACGTTGTGCTGAAATTTCTGACCTACTCGCACTTAAACCGTCGCCACGGCCAAACGAAGACGAGTTAGGTTCTAAAAATTGGTCAGAGGTTAGGGGACTCACACACAGAGCCATAGCCACTGACTATGCATCTTTTCAATCTACGTAGAGGTCTCAGCAGCTGACCGAAGTCAGCCTATTGTTTCGATCTCTATTCTTGTCGAACTTACTTAGCTTTTATGATGATGAATGATGATGATGATGACACTTAAACTTATTTTATGCACTATTAGAATTTATAAAAACAACCTACTGACCTAGTAACCCTTTATTTAGGTTGACGACCTTTCGGACCGACTTACTACTTGCGTACTTTCATTACCGACTTTACCGCTTTTATCACTGTGAGTTATAGCATTCCCTTTTTACTTTAACTTATTTTGGGAACTGAGAATACATGCGGATTTTATGTTTTACATACTAGGCACGAGTACTTAAACTTATATATGTGTGGGTTATATAACGGCAGAAACATTCCCTTTAGCTCGGTAACGTTTAATCATTGGTTTTTGAACCGTGAACGCGAATCTTAGATATGGATCCATAGGGTTTGACATCCCCACTCGAGCTAGTCGCGCTAGCATTTAACGAGTGTTTAATACTTCGTAAACATACGCACTTGCCAAGTGTACTTTCATGGGGTGATATATTATTTAAACGTTAAGTTAGTTACCGAGTGCCCACGGTTAAGCATATACTTAAACATACGGATTTGGATTACTGTTTTGAAACGCTCTTTGTAGCACTGAAATCTCGTGGCCTACTTACATTATTGTTATACTTAAACTATAGCTCACCAACCTTTGTGTTGACGTTTTTAAGCATGTATTTCTCAGGTACTAGAGGTTGCTTCCGCTGTGTACTAATTGTGCTGTAGACACCCGCTGCTTAGAGTTGTCACCGCATGAACTACTTATCGTGCATTCAAACATTTATACTTTTGAAACTATGTTATGTAATGACCATTGGGGTCACGTACACTTATTTATTTGCTTCTACTTAGCGAAGCATGCTCTTGGATTGTAAAACATTTGACGTTAGCTATGACGTCACCTTTTATTAATGAATGCAAACTCTTTTTGAAATCGCATATAGTACTTAACCTTGTAATGATCCTGTTGTTGATGGTCCGTACATGATGATTTAGTACGGGGCGTCACATTTGGTATCAGAGCATTGGTTGTAGGGAATTAGGATGCATTAGTGAGTCTAAGACCGACCCGAGTAAGATTCACTAATAGGACTAATCTACAACTTGCTAGTTTACTTGTTTCCGTTGAACTTACTGCATGCTGCTGCTTACTTTTACTGCTATATGCCGTATGCTACTACATGTTTTCACTACTGCATGCTACCGTTTCCTTTTACTGCTATGTAAACCTGATGTATGCATTTGCTTATTCTCGCTACTGCGTGCTACTATCTGCTCCTAGTATATTACTTCGGTATGATACTATTACTATTGCCCTGCTGCGTGCTGTTGTAAACGATCTAGGCTGCTGTAGTTGTTATGCCTGATTACGCTCTTGCTACCTGTCTACTATTCGCTATGCCAACTTGGAGAACCTATCTTTCCCGATTCAGATGTTTTCCTGAACTACTTTCCCACTCGTCTAATCCTAAGAACTAGTATTGTAATCCACCTGTTACTACTGCTCCACCGTTCCGGAGATCGAAACATTACTTCACGCAATCTAGAAGATTGTTCAGTTGACACATACCCTGTACGCTTCCATGACCGTCACTTAACTCTTTCATTCTTCACGACTGCTCAATGATCTAACGACACTTCTGCACTTAAGTCCCTACCACCCCTAGACATTGGATAAATCGGGAGGACATCTCCTTTCACAAGGTCATAGTACCTTCTACTGATGCTCAAACACATCGTATTACTACTTGCTACACGTACAACCCGACGCGAGACCCGGATTGAATATTTAGAAGGAACCTAACAACGTTACCTGAATCTGAACCTTTGAAGAAACTTCGGGACACTTAAGCATTAATACATGGTCTACGGAACCTACGCGCCCACATCGAGAAACTGTGAGATTAGTTATGTCGATTCTATTTTGAGATGGCATAGGTAATGCACCATTAGATGAAATTTATTATAACTGGAAGTGATCACATTACATTGACCATATGGAATGATGTTGGAATGAACGTACGATTTAGCACAATATAATGACGCCAGGCCAGCGTGATTATATTGAGGTAAATCATGCAGAAGTTCCAATGTTACTACATGAGGAATATGAGGTGATCCAGGGAAAACTTTGGCAGGGATCACTTGAGCATACGCATTATAGTCTGTTAAAGGTAGGGAAGGGATAACCACATAGTTCGAATGCTATACAAGGAGGGCTTTGATCGCCGAACTGATAACCCGAAAATTTGTTATAAATATCGACACCCTGGACATTTAAGGAAAAAGTTCTCATATAGGAAAAACCTTGAAATTAACTTGCGGTAGAGCAATCGTTATCTCAGTTATGGAAACACGCATGGATCCTGATTTTAGTTAGGGTAGGTTTCTTCACAACGATTTATCGTCTCGGAATTGTTTAATACTAGAGTGATAGAAACCTTATATCTAAGAATCCTAGTGTGATGACTAATAAGCCATTAACAACCATGAGAGTTAAGTATTCTATAGGACAAGCTAATGGTAAGTTGGCAGAGATAGAGGAGTAATTTAAGATAGTACCTTAAAAATTAACAGGTGGGTCATTTGGAGATGACCTCATGCCAACAAAACTTGGAAGTTTTATAGTAGTAGTTGGAAAGGATTAGTTACCTGCGCACAAGCAGATGTTATTTGAGAAGGTTGATAAAAATTTTCACGGCAGTATAATAAGATTTGGTTGGAATGGACCTTAAAATTAACCTAATACTCATCGAGTTAGAAAGCTTTGAGGAAATAGTTGGAACGGACTGACTTTCAAGGACGAAAGCGAAAGTTATTTATAGTAAGAAGATTATTCATATACCTCGCGAGAATGGTGAGCCAAAAGCCATCTGGATTACTTCAACAACCCGAGATCCCACAATGGAAATGGGAAGGGATGATGATGGATTTCATTCTGAAACTACCGAAAATAGTCGGCAGTTATGACACTATCGGGGTTATCGTTGATCGCCTCACCAAATCTGCTAACTTTCTAGCCATGAAAGAAACTGATACAATGGACAACGATACATAAAGGAAATTGTATCCCGTCACTTCAGCAATTCAAATTCTATACTACCCAAGAATCGTATTTGATGCTCATTCTTATGCGACACTAAATCCAAACTTATTCCGAGAGAATTCTTAATCAATGATAATCACACCATCACCCTTCTTACTTCGATATTAGTCATACCAGTTCGGAATTTCCAAAATAAATGGGTAGTTAATCCCCGTCCTCATACTCTCCCTTTCGTGTCTCACTTATAAGCAACAACTTTATACTTAAGCATTTTTGGTCGAAGGACTTATGCCCTACTAATAGTCATCAACCACATTAAAATTCAACAGTTTTCATTACCTCGTAACATTTTTGCTCAAATATCACCGGAGATTTTCATAAGTCTTTTACTCGATTCTCATCAATCTTTTTCCAACTTGTAACCTCCGAAATATGAAAATTTTGTTTAAATTTTACTTACACTATTTTACTGTGCGATCCTCTCAAAACTTAATAAAAATAAATTTATTTTATTTGCCATTCGTGCAAATTTTTGAAATCGTATACGTTATATAAAATAAAGTAAATAATTACTTCTTTTTGACAAATACATATGAAATTTTACTTTCACTTTTACAAATCAAATCTTTTATTCAAAGGATATTTTATCTTGAATGGTACGTGTTGTACATAACCCTAGTTTGCTAAGAACTTAATTTCTTTTCTTACATCGTCACCTTAAACGAATTCTATAAAATTTTCGTTGCTTGTCAATATAAAATTTTTCGTTGCTTATTCGTATCCAAGTCTTCATGAAGACAGACAACTGTCGAAACTAAGAGATTCATGTGTGTGTATGTGATGAAGGCACTTACTACCACATCGTGCAGAGCCTTCGGGCATCCACAAACACTTAAACCATTCAAAATTACTGCGTTACCCCAGGGATCTTATTCTTCACACCTGTCGGAGCGATGCTCTATCTTACATAACTCAAAGTCCTGACCTATTCCAAGGAAATTCTCATCTAGCAATATTAACATCATTAGTATTCCGACTTTAACTTCTCATCCTCATGCTCTATCCTTCATACCTCACTTTTTAGCAACGGCTTCGCACGTAAATATTTTTGGGCCAAAGACTTAAGTTCGGATAATCATCAAAACTACATTTAATTCATTAGTTTTCATTACCTAGTAACATGTCAACCGATGATTCAAAGATTTTTCACTCGACCTTTTTTAACTCGTAACCTCTGAAATACGAAAAACTATGTTTATCAAAATTTTTACACGTTGATTTACACGTTGCTTATTTGTGCGGTCCTCACGAGATTTATGGACAAATAAAAGTACTAAAAACTTTTCTATCACTTACGCGATTTATAAAATCATATATATATAAATTTACCCTTACTTATTTTGGGTTAGTACATACTAAGTTATACCTTCAAGATGATTAAAAATCGCTCCTTTATTGAGTTGTTTTAAGTCAAATAATTTTGTGCAAATGGTACTCGTTATACATACTTCTAAATTTACCAAGAACTTCGTTCCATTTATGTTGTCGCATCAAACGTTTAAAAGTTTTTCAAAACTTCCTCGGTTGATTTTATTAAAGGTTTCCGTATTAGACTACACCATGTAGGGATCACACTTCTTCTCTCCCTCCGTTAGGGATGAAGCTTACTATTAAAATCCTTATTAAAAACGCTTGAGCCACTTTGGGTGGCAGATTTATAAAAAAAAATTTGTTAGGAAGTCTTTGTACTCGAAAAATGTTCCTTTTAAGGTTAAACATGGCAAAATCGCGGGCCGATAAATCAATTTTCTGAGGTACACTCAATGGTTACCCCATTGTAGGAAGGGCACTAGGTGAGTTTCTATTCTCAATATTTCACGGCTAATCGCAACATCCTCGTAAAAATCATCTCTATGAATTAGTAGGTTGAGGTACAAGGAATCATTTTGAGATTCTTTTCACTTAGAGTAAACTGTTCTTTACGACCAAGGGTCCATGTATCTTCTTGTCCGCGCATCTCCTTAAGTATAAGGATAAATTCAGAACAAACCGCTCGAAGAGTTCACCCTGGTTCAAAGATCACACCTTTCGTGCGATTCTCTTTCGGAAATGTAAAGTAACATACTTTAGGAATCTATGAATCTTGTTATCCTCTTGGAAGGGACTGCTTAAAACATCTGTAATACGGATATGGTTACTCTACACATTCCTTTCTTCGTTGGTTGCAACTATATGTTGTTCTAGTTAATGTTAACCCTAACTTCAACATGTAACTGAAAGGATAAAGTTACATTATGGAACTGTTCTTTCATTCCATCTAAGGATAAGTTCACCTGCAGTATGGTAAACTGGGTGATATCCTTCATTGTTCGTTCAGACCGTCCTGAAGGCACTATAGATAATTATGGCTTGCATTGCATATAAGTCCGATTATTCACTTTCAGCAAAAGTTTCAATTCATATAGTCAAATGAAACGTTCTTAAATATCGAGTTCTTTATGCCTATGGTCTCTTTCCGAAATCAAGGGGTTAGTAAAATCCGTGGCTAACACTATCCAGACATCAAATCGCATGGTTATGATCACCATGTTTTCCATCCTACCTGTCAGCTTTGTATTGCGACATAAGCGCTCAATGTTTTAGATGAGTTTAGTAACATTCATGATGTATTCCATGCATCCAGCTTACTAAAGATGCCTGTAAGGCTAAAAACATCATCTTTCCTTTTGTGGATATATTCAGACAACATACTCATGTTAACCATAAATGAAATCAATTTGTTGATCTCCTAAAATACTTAATTAATAGCATATACCTATTCTTACTTTTATACGCCCGAGTACCTTTCAAGGTAAATAGCTCACTTTTTAGCCCACGAATCTTTCAGTACTTTGATACGCTACTTCTTATTTAAATACGGTACCATTTTTTTTTTGTCACTCCTCAAATTTCGGGACGAAATTTCCATTAACAGGTGGGTAATGTAACGACCCGGCTTTTTCGACTTGCTTTTGTGCCTTGTATTTTTGCGAAACTGCGTATTTGTGCGTACTGTGTTACTTTATACTCTGGAAACTTGATTTACGTGGTTTACTTCCATTTATATGTTAAAACGTGCCATAGAGTACGTAGGATACATAACTTGATCTTTAGAAGCCTTTATAACCGTTAGTGTTATTTGACGTTTCGAATAAACCGCGAACTGCGCGCACGTTTAACTTTTGTCGTAATCGGATTATTATGACTGCGAAATATTAATTATTATTTTATAATAATAATTACCTGGGTTTTTGGATGCTTAATTACGCGTAGTAATTTAATTATGCACAATAGTTAGTCTTGTTAGACTTTCTACCTTGTTGGGCTCAAGCCCACCCTACTCTAGCTAGTGACCCAATTAATTAGCCCTTGTCCATGTCATCAATCCTTGTCAAATTCCTTGCTTATAAATACTAGCCCTTGTCCATGTCATAAATCGTTGTCAAATTCCTTGCTTATAAATACTAGCCCTTGTCCATGTCATAAATCGTTGTCAAATTCCTTGCTTATAAATACTAGCCCTTGTCCATGTCATCAATCCTTGTCAAATTCCTTGCTTATAAATACTAGCCATTTACCTCTCATTCAAATCACTTGCTCATTTGGTTTTCACACACACTTGTTCTTTCTTTCTTTCCTTTCTAGTATTGCTTGTAAGTCTTCTTTTTCTTCTTCTTTTCCTTTCATTTTCGTGGCCATCATCATCATATTATGGAGATCAAAGTTCCTTTTAGCTTTGATCTTGCTTATATCTTGTTGATTCAAGCATGAATCTTTCAAGAACATGGAAGATTCAAGCTTTCTAGCTTTGAATCTTCACCAACTTTGTAGATTCATCTTTCTTTTACTTTAATCTTGTTATTTTGTGATAAAGATTCAAACTTTTGTTTGTTATCTTCATATATCTTAAAGATCCAAGCTTTATGCTTCAAAGACCTTCAAGAACACTAAAGGTTCAAGCTTTCTAGCTTTGTGACCTTATAAATTGTGTGAAAGGGATCCAAGCTCTCTAGCTTAGGGTTCCATCACCTCTTTTGACTTGGATCATGTTCATACTTGTTTGATTGATGAAAAGTTTGTAACTTTGTTTGTAAATAGGACTTGTAATTGTGTTAAGACTAAGGATATGATGTAACCTTGGTTCATCATCCATCTAAGACTCTTAAATGAGTTGTGTTACCACTTGGTCTTAACATATTGTGTATTGATGGTAGAATCTTGGTCAAAAGTGATGCTAAACCATCAACGAGTTGTACACTTGAAGCTACAAGTATCAAGGATGAGAACCGTGATGAGCATCAAGCACCAAGAACCTCACCGAAGCACTTGTCCACTGATTTTCGTATCTGATCATACCACCTGGGCTACTGGAAAGTTGATTTTCAGTTAGTTCGGTTCGATTAGATGATTTTCCATTTAGGCCTCGTCTTAATCCGAGTTACGGTTTAGGATTTATGGCCCTCCGAGAGTCACTACACCCTATTAACGTTGTGCTGAAATTTCTGACCTACTCGCACTTAAACCGTCGCCACGGCCAAACGAAGACGAGTTAGGTTCTAAAAATTGGTCAGAGGTTAGGGGACTCACACACAGAGCCATAGCCACTGACTATGCATCTTTTCAATCTACGTAGAGGTCTCAGCAGCTGACCGAAGTCAGCCTATTGTTTCGATCTCTATTCTTGTCGAACTTACTTAGCTTTTATGATGATGAATGATGATGATGATGACACTTAAACTTATTTTATGCACTATTAGAATTTATAAAAACAACCTACTGACCTAGTAACCCTTTATTTAGGTTGACGACCTTTCGGACCGACTTACTACTTGCGTACTTTCATTACCGACTTTACCGCTTTTATCACTGTGAGTTATAGCATTCCCTTTTTACTTTAACTTATTTTGGGAACTGAGAATACATGCGGATTTTATGTTTTACATACTAGGCACGAGTACTTAAACTTATATATGTGTGGGTTATATAACGGCAGAAACATTCCCTTTAGCTCGGTAACGTTTAATCATTGGTTTTTGAACCGTGAACGCGAATCTTAGATATGGATCCATAGGGTTTGACATCCCCACTCGGGCTAGTCGCGCTAGCATTTAACGAGTGTTTAATACTTCATAAACATACGCACTTGCCAAGTGTACTTTCATGGGGTGATATATTATTTAAACGTTAAGTTAGTTACCGAGTGCCCACGGTTAAGCATATACTTAAACATACGGATTTGGATTACTGTTTTGAAACGCTCTTTGTAGCACTAAAATCTCGTGGCCTACTTACATTATTGTTATACTTAAACTATAGCTCACCAACCTTTGTGTTGACGTTTTTAAGCATGTATTTCTCAGGTACTAGAGGTTGCTTCCGCTGTGTACTAATTGTGCTGTAGACACCCGCTGCTTAGAGTTGTCACCGCATGAACTACTTATCGTGCATTCAAACATTTATACTTTTGAAACTATGTTATGTAATGACCATTGGGGTCACGTACACTTATTTATTTGCTTCTACTTAGCGAAGCATGCTCTTGGATTGTAAAACATTTGACGTTAGCTATGACGTCACCTTTTATTAATGAATGCAAACTCTTTTTGAAATCGCATATAGTACTTAACCTTGTAATGATCCTGTTGTTGATGGTCCGTACATGATGATTTAGTACGGGGCGTCACAATATACGTATATATGTTTTCATAAAGATTGTAATTAAAAATTCTTTTGTACAAACTGTTAATGGTGAAAACATTTTAACGGGTAGGTAATACCCGAGGAGTATTTAGATTTCACATTAATAAGTTACACTGTACATTCTTCGGAATTGATTCAACGATCATTTACTATCCTATTTACAACCACCGATTTACGTATCCGTTCACCAAAGAACAACTATTTTCATTCAAATTCAATTTCATATTTGGATTTTGATCTATCAAAATCCAACAAGTGGCATAATGAAGAAATAATGGACACAATAAAAATTGATTAGAAACAGACTAATTGACAATATGAAATTTTTGTTAAGAAACCACGCTAACAAAATCCTAGCTAACTGTTCCTAGCTAACTGTTAATTCCATATTACATTTTATTTATCGTAATTTATTTTATCGCAATTTTAATTCTCGCAATTTTATTTATCGTTATTTAATTTCTGTTATTTACTTTACGCATTTTATTTATCGTCATTTAATTTCTGTATTTATTTTACGCACTTTAAATATCGGGACACGTATACAAAGTTTCGACATATCATATCGACACATCTATATATATTATTTGGAATCACCATAGACACTCTATATGCAGTAATGATCGAGTTCTCTATACAGGGTTGAGGTTGATTCTATAATAATATATATACTTTGAGTTGTGATCGAGTCTGAGACATGTACACGGGTCACGATACGTATTAATTAATTCGAATATTATATATTAAATTATATATGAATTATTGGACTGTCAACTATGGACTAATAACATTGGACAATTAAAATGAATTAAAATATTGATTATAATATATGAAACTAAATAATTCTTCAAGTTTGCCACTTGATTTCATCTTAAATTTCATTTGTATCTTAATGATTAAAATCCACGTTCAAACCTTTCATGATTCTTGAAAACATCTCAAACGAGAGGATGAACCAACCGCACTTCATCTACGGGGGAAAAGATTGATGCATTTAGTTATGCATCTGAAAAATTCTCGAAAACTGAGTAAACGTTTAACACGTAGTTGTGCTAATTCCTTTAGTGTTATTATTACCCAAAATTACTTGGTAGTTCCTTTCAAAGTAGCAAATTTTGTCACCGCTCCAGCAAATCAACTTCGACTTTTCGTTCGAAACAACCTTATTATCACCTTGTTTATATGTATGCTCTTTTATTGTTACTGGGGAACCTTTTATATTCCACAATATTACCGTCTGCGTTTAATCATCTAAAAACACAATTCTCTTGAAATCAACTCGGATTGATAACCAATGATTCGGATATGGTAGCAGTAAATGTAGAGGAATCGGCAATCAGTACTTTGGAAACTCACAGCATATCTACATCAACAGTTATATGTATAACATTTATCTTCTAGAATAATGACCTTTCATTCTGAAATTTTGAAAAGTACCCAGTCTACAAATCAATACTCTGAATATTGAAAAAGCTGAATGAAGCAACAGAAACCGTAGACAACCGTAAACGATCTTAACAGCCAGAAGTTTGATAATAAAGAATAGTTTGTTGGAAAAGCTCAGAAAAGTTGGAGCTGGAAAACAGATTGAGCTAACCATGAAGGAGACCAAGGACAAATACAAGGACCAAACCCTATATCCAAAGAATCTAGGTAATTCTGGATCCGATGAAATCTTTAGAGAATATTCTGCTCCGAAGTCATGTTAAAATCTTGCGGAAAATCTTTCTCCATCAACCATCGAACTTAGAAATTCCAAAATATCATCATCAATATCTTCGATATTTCCGAGGATATTTTCATAAATATTCTCGTCCGAAATTATATACCTCTTCGTGCTTCCTGTGTATCATTATATTGGAAACATTCAATAGAAAATTTAGTACCGAAAAGCAGATCATGCGGAATTATGAAGAAAGCCATGGACAAATCACAAAGAATAAGTTTGACTTCAAAGAATCCAAATGATTCAATGTCTGTTAAAGTCTTTAGTGAATATCTTGCTCCTTACTCTAAACTATTGCAGACAATAGTTTCTATCATACTCTGATCTTAGATATTCCGAGATATCATCGTATCTTCCATTATAAATATCCTCCATATTTCTGAAGATATTTTTATAATTATTCTTATCTGAAATCATCAATCTCTTCGTGTTATCAGTGTTACATCATATAGAAACTGTTAGTTTCTATATTCTGTAAACTTTCGAGCTTAAAATATGAATGTTATTGAAGTAATGTTGGGAACTGATGCATGAGTTAGTATAATATAATGACACTTGATCAACGTGATTATATTACAGTAATTCATGCTGAGTTTCTAATGAAACGTGATGATTCACAGTACCATCATTATGTGCCATTTACACGACTCTTACATTCTACCCAATCTCCAAACATATTAAGAACATATCTTCTTGATAGTCCTAACTTTTCGGATATTCTGGTAATTTGACAAATCAAGATCGTGCCATTACGATTTTCTTCTTAGAACATTAACTATGTTCATTTCAAAATCCATACCTATGAATTCTGGACCATTACATGCGATGCTTAATTGCAAGAAGAGGAAACGAAAGAATGAAACTCCGAAATAGAAATTGGAGCATAAATCGCAGCAAACAGAAGAGAGCATTAACTGTGGATGACAATGATTATAGATGACAGAAGTAGGGACATCGAAGTATAAGGGAAGATATAAAACCTAACAACCACCCATAAATTATAAACCGTATATGTCGATGCATATAGCAATATAAGGATACGGGAGAACTAGAAACACTATAAACCCAAGAGTATAGTAGAAGTAAATAGATTCTTCCGGCGGTAGATGAAAGAGAAGAATGACAGATATAGAAGTTAAGAGTATATCAAGGATCAGAACGGGATTGAGCATATTGACGAACGTCTCAATGTAGGAATTAAGGAGAAATAATAGAAGGTGTGAGTTGTGGAAAATAAAGAAACGAAGGGGTGGATTTATAGTGAAATATCTGACATAACAATCGAAATAGATTTCCGCATTAAATCGAAGGAGATCCTGACTTTATCAATCGCCGAAGAATCAAATCTTATTATGAAGATTTTCTTTAAATCCCTTAAATTTCGGAAATCAATCGTAACCACGTCAACGGTTAAAACGAATATACGTTATTCATTTCACTCTTTTGCGATAGCTTCATTTATACTCTTCGCAAAAATCAAATCATTTTATCTATATTACCCAATGATGATAAAACTCTATTTATCAACTCATATTCATCATGAAAACATTCTTATAGTTAGCCATGATGACCTCGATCAAATTTCGGGACGAAATTTCTTTTAACGGGTAGGTACTGTGATGACCCGGGAATTTCCAACCGAATTTAAACTTTAATCTTTATGTTATTCCGACACGATAAGCAAAGTTTGTTAAGTTAAATTTCAAAGTTATTAAACTATGTTCATGCATTCATTTAACCTCGACCAAGTTCTGACGATTCATGAACTAGTAAATAAACAAATGTGATTATATATGTATATGTGTACACATTATAATTATTAGTTAATAATATTAATTAAATAGAAATAATAAAATTATAAATTATAAAAACTGTACTATTCTGTTACGAGTCTCAATCGATATTTTATTTAATTGTTTGTATATTTGCAAGTTGATTCTTCATATCAATATCTTCACTACATACAAAAAAAAATTGAACACTTTATAGTACTACATCAAATATTGTTTATACAACTATCCACACTGCAATTATTCATCTCTTTGACTAATCAATGAATAAATCTATATGAGCATATACAGATATTATCCTAACATATAAGACAACATATTTACATATATTACAAGAACAATAACAATAACAACACATATCACTCTAATATACATGCAGAGAGTTAGAGAAATCAATCATTAACCAAAAACACCTTCATCATATCGAAACACAAACCACCACCTTCTCAATCTCTTTCTCCTCTTCCCTTGTCAAGAACACCATCAACCCAACTACATCACCATGAACTTCAACCATTAAACCTCCACTTTATTAAACTGCTACGTTAATATTTTGTTTATGTCATACGATCAAAAACCCAATCGAAACCCACATGATTAAGTGCATACTGCTGCTGCGTTGTTGAAGCCGTGAAAACACCACTAACCTATTTGAACTGTCACCAACGAAACCCTCTTGAAACTCATCACTTCGATTACCATAAAACTGCTGCACAACTCTAAATTCTGTTTTTCCTTCGAAGATCACTCAAGAACCACCATCCATCAAATTAGTTACACCCCTGAGGTATATGAATTTTGTTTCAATCAATATCTATCCATTTAATCACCTTATAAAAACGGCACCTGCTATACATGCTGATTATTCAGACGTAAACCACACACACTCCAAAAATTCGTTTCCAATTACATTTAATAGTTTATAGAAATTGATTTAAACAGAAAAAGAAACCAAGAACATCACCTAAACACTGCTATTGCTGGGTTGTTATCAACATCACCACCACCAAATACTTTTATTCCTTTGGCTTGCTGTTCGATCTATAACACAAGTAAGCTACTGCACTATTATCTATCAATCTAGGAAACAAACAATAATAATATCTTATGAATAATCAGTTTAGAATAGAAAACAAATCATACCTGCTGCACGTTTTATTTTTTTTCCTTTCTTCCTGCTCCTGCTGCAGTTGCTCTTTTGCTTTCCTGTTTATCTCGAACCACCACCAAAACCACCATCGAACCACACCTCATATTGCTGAAATTAATAATCAAAATCACACACAAGCTAATAATTATAACAGACTATCACCAAACCCTTCAAGAATATCAATTATTAACAGTTCAGGTTCAATTCATTTAAAATACAGGATATGTATAAATGGATGAAGAAATTAAGAGAGTATTAAAGAACCAATTACATATATCACCAATCAATGAATCGATTAATACCCGAATTAACTGATGAATCGAAACACTCACCAAACCTTGAGGATTACTGTCCAATCGAGGGTGCTGCTTGATTGATTTGATTAACGATGATGATAGAGACAGATGATGACGGTGGAACGATGAAGATGATGAATCCATAAACTATTGAACACCAACGATTGTTGTTAAGTCGATTGATTGGTGATGAAACGAGGAAACCCTAATTTGGGTTCGATCTAATTTGGGAGAAAATAAAACGAGTGCTTCTTTTACTTATTAAGTACTCCGTATTTTCTTTTATTTATTTATTTATTTATTTATTTATTATTATTATTATTATTATTATTATTATTATTATTATTATTATCATTATTATTAAAATTATCATTATCTTTATTATTATTGTTATTGCTATTGTTATTATTATTATTAGTATTATTAAAATTATCGTTAATAACTATTATTATTATCATAATTAATATCAAAACTACTTTTTATACAGATGTATATTTTGTACATAAAGACAATACATTTAATACATATACGATAATTATATTAAAATCTCACATAACTATATACATCAAATCTACTAATACTATTTATATAAAAATTTACAAATAACAAATTATCAATTTTTTTAAATATAATATTAAACAAGTATGTATATTAATACATAAATATTAATATAACTAAATAAATATTAACCATTTTGAATACATACACAAATTAAATATACATAAGATATAAATCAAGGTTATAATAAATAAATTTGTTCGATTACGAGTATGTGTATTAATAAATATACAAATGTTATAGGTTCGTGAATCCGAGGCCAACCTTGCATTGTTTAATGATGTTACATGTATTTTTACTACAAAATACAGTATGGTGAGTTTCATTTACCTTTTTACCCTTTACATTTTTGGGCTGAGAATACATGCGCAACTTTTATAACTGTTTTACGAAATTGACACAAGTACGTGAAACTACATTTTATGGTTGGATTATCGAAGTCGAATATGCCCCTTTTTATTAAGTCTGGTAATCTAAGAATTAGGGAACAGACACCCTAATTGACGCGAATCCTAAAGATAGATCTATCGGGCCCAACAAGCCCCATCCAAAGTACCAGATGTTTTAGTACTTCGAAATTTATATCATGTCCGAAGGAGGATCCCGGAATGATGGGGATATTCTTATATATGCATATTGTTAATGTCGGTTACCAGGTGTTCAATCCATATGAATGATATTTTTGTCTCTATGCATGGGACGTATGTTTATGAGAAATGGAAATATGAAATCTTGTGGTCTATTAAAATTATGAAATGATTATTTATGATAAACTAATGAACTCACCAACCTTTTGGTTGACACTTGAAAGCATGTTTATTCTCAGGTATGAAAGAAGTCTTCCGCTGTGCATTTGCCCATTTTAAGGATACTACTTGGAGTCAATAATGGCATATTTTAAAAGACGTTGCATTCGAGTCGTTGAGTTCATCAAGATTATTATTAAGTCAATTATAATTAGATATATTATGAAATGGTATGCATGACGTCAACTTTCGATGTAATGAAAGATTGTCTTTTCAAAAACGAATGCAATGTTTGTAAAACGTAACATATAGAGGTCAAGTACCTCGCGATGTAATCAACTGTTGTGAATCGTTTATAATCGATATGGACTTCGTCCGGATGGATTAGGACGGGTCCTTTCAAGCATCATACTATAATTTCATCATTTGGGTTACTAACCTCTCGGTCCATGTTTAAAGCAAAACATAAGTTCAACAACTATCAAGTCTTACGGCCCACAAGGAAATTCGAAGCCCAACAATAGGTAAAGTGTAAACGTATGGCTGCCAAAACTAAAACTCTACAGCAAAAGGGGATATCAGCATGTGAAAGAAAATAAGTGGGGTTGTTTGATTGATACATGTTGGCCACAAAGAAGAAAACTCCAAAGTAGTTTCGGTGGTGATAATTGTGGTGGGGTTCTCATTCATTTTTTTTTTAAACCGACTATATATAATCATGTATTAGGTGCAGTTTATAATTTGATAACACATAATAATGTCATCTCATGGTCATCGTTTCATCATCATCTCTATCATAAGAGACGGCTCACCAGAATTTTGATCCACATAGTTGGAAGTAGAAACAGGTAGCAGCAGAAATTACGGTTACATGGGTCTTTCATGGTGGCGTGTGGTTATGATTATGTCCAATGAAGGTGGCTAATGATCGAGTAGTGAGTTTTGTTTCAAACATATAGAAAAGGAGAAGGATGATGGTTTACGTTGGTTGAGATGGTTATCGTGATTGAAGTGTTGGTCCACGATGGTGGGGTGATGGTGGTTTATAAGGTTCACAAAGAAGAATTGTAGAGAGAGATGATGGTGGTGTAAACCGTGGGTAGTGGTGATCTTGTGGTGGTTGGGTGGCGATGGTTGATGATGGTTGTGCTCACGGTAGTGACGAATCATGGTGGGTTCAAGGTGGTTCCCGGTTACATAGTGGTGGTGCAAGGTTTATCACAGAAAAAGATAACAGGTGCAACTCGTGGTGATGGTTTATTGTGGTGGTTCTTGATGTGTAAGGGTGATAGTTCTCAAAGAAGGAAGAAACTTAACTAGGTGATTTGTTGTAAATTGTTGATCGAGTTTTATAGCGTAAAAGAGTCGACAGATTCATTCAAATCAGAAACAGAAACTTTATATATAAGTACAAATAAATTGGTTCAGTTTTTCTTTGATTTGTACTATGAAATAAACAAAGAATCAATTATCTACAGTTTTTGATAAGGATTGAAAATAGTTTACTAATATCTTGTATTCATGTTTATTTATGTTTATATAATTAACCGTAAATTTGTATGGGTGTATATATATACTTATATATTAAATTTATATAAAGAAACATAATAATGTTTATTATACAAATATTAATATCTATTATTAGTGAAACAAATAATCATACAAGAAATAATAATTCTTGGTATCTAATATTAATACCAATAATAATACAATATCAATATCAAGTATATTGATAATTGTTAATAAAAATTTTAATAATGATATTGATAATAATAATAATAAGTAACAATAATAATAAAGAAGATATTAATAATATTATTAATGATAATAATAATACTATACTAATGATAATAATGTTTACATTATTATTGATATTGATAGTAATACTATTAGTAATAATAATATAACAATTTATTTATATATAAATTTATTTATAAACAATTATTCGTGAATCGTCGGGTATGGTCAAAAGGGTAATTAATTATCCGAATATAGATTTTAGACTTTCTAGACTCAACATTAAGGTTTTTGCTTATCGTGTCGGAAACATATAGAGATTAGAGTTTAAATTCGGTCAGAAATTTCTGGGTCGTTACAGTACCCACCCGTTAAAGAAATTTCGTCCTCGAAATTTAGTAGTGGTCATCATGGATAACAATATGGATGTTTTCATGGCAAATATGAAGTGATAATGGAGTTTTATCATTATTGAAAGATATAGATAAAACAATTCGATTATGTGAAGCGTACGAGTGAAGCTATCACGAAAGAGTGAAATGAGTAAATATGGAATCGTTTTAACCAATGATATGGTTATGTTTGATTTTCGGAATCTAAGGAATTTAGGAAAATCTTACGTAATAAGATTCGGTTTTTCGGCGATCAAGATTTTCTTTGATTTAATGCGGCAATCTGTTTTGATTTTCTCTGTCGGATATTTCTCTATAAATTCACCCCTTCATTTCCTTATTTTCCACACCTTCTATTCTTTCTTCCTCTACTCATTCCTTAATATGCTCCATCCAATCCTGATTCTTTTCATATCTTTCATTCTTCTTTTTCCTATTTGCTGCTATTTTTACTACAATTTTTATTTCGAAGCTTCATTCTGTTTCTTTTCCTCCTTTTCAACTAAGCATCTCTTGTAATGGTCCGGAATTCACACATATGGATTTTGGAATGAACATTGTTAATGCTCTAAGATAGAAATGGTAATGGAACAAATTTTGATTTGTCAAATTACCAGAATACCCTGAAAGATAGAACTATCAAGATGATATGTTTCTAATATGTTTGAAGATTGAATAAAATGTAAGAGCCGTGTAACATGGCACATGATGATGGTACTGTGAATCATCACATTCCATTAGAAACTCAACATGACTTACTGTAATATAATGAAGTTGATCAAGTTTCATTATATTATACTAATTCATGCATCAGTTCCCAACACTACTTCAAAACATTCTTATTTTAAACTCGAAGATTTTAGAACTTAGAAACTAACACAGTTTCTTTTGCAGATATTACGGAGTGATAAATGATTTCAGATAAGGATAGTTGTGAAAATATCTCCAACAATATGGAGAATATGTATAACGGAAGATATGAAGATATCTTATAATATCTGAGATAAGATATTGATGAAGAATATCATCTGGAAAGGTTTAGGATAAGGAGTAGGGTTCTTACTAACAATTTCAGTAGACACTAAATCATTTGAATCCTTTGAAGTCGGGTTTAGTTCTCATGATTTGTCCACGGTTTCCTTCATACTTTGGTCAATCCGTTTTTCAGTTTTAACCCTTCTATTTTTCTGAGCTTTTCCAACATACTTTACTTCATCGTAAACTTTTGACTGTTAAAGTTGTTTAGGGTTTTTGCTGCTTCATCAGCATTTCAAGAACTACTTCATAGTCCAGGGTGTTTTTCAGAAACTCCACATTCGAAATATGTAACTATTAGGGTTAGACGTTGTAGGTATGACGGGAGAATTTCTACGAGATTTTCAAAATACTGATTGCGGATTTTGCCAAAAAGATAAAAGGTTCTCCGGTAATGACGGCGAAAGGACAAGGTATAAATATCGAGGTTATAATAGGAGTAGTCTCACTGAGAAGTCGAAGTGGAGCTGTGACAAAATTAGCTTCTTGAAAAGGAATTGTAATATTGTTTTTGCTAATAAATGACAGAGGATTCCACACGGTATGTGTTAAACTATGAATTTGGTTTCGAAAGTTTTTCAGGTGCATAAATCCTTTCTTCCGTAGATGAGGTGCAGCTGGTTCAACTTCTCGATCGAGGTGTTCTTCAAGAATTCATGAAAAGTTGTGAATGCAAATTGTAATCGTCGAGATACGAATGAGGTTTAAAATAGAATCAAGTGGCAAACTTGAAGAATTGTTTAGTTTCATTTGTCATAATCAACATTTTAACTTATTTTAATTGTCCAAAGTTAGCAGTTCAATAGTCCAATTGTCCAATGGTCCAATAAATTCATATATAAATTAGATATATAATATTTGAATTACTTAATACGTATCGTGACCCGTGTACCGGTCTCAGTGTCGATCACAACTCAAAGTATATATATATTTTGAAATCAACCTCAACCCTGTATAGCCAACTCCAACATTCACATATAGAGTGTCTATGGTTGTTCCGAAATATATATATAGATGGGTCGATATGATAGGTCGAAACCTTGTATACGTGTCCCGTTATTTAAAGTGCGTAAAATAAATAACAGAACTTAAATGACAATAAATTAAATTGCGATAAAATGTAATACGGAATTAACAGTTAGCTGGGAACAGTTAACTAGGAACAGTTAGCGTGGAATCCTTATCAGATTTCAATTAGTTAATTCGTCTGTTTCTAACAAATTTTATTTTGCTAATGTTTCTTCATTATGCCACTTGTTGGATTCGGATAGGTAAAAATCCAAATATGAAATTTAAATGGAAATGGTTAATCTGGGGTGAACGGACACATATATCGGTAGTTGTAAGTAGGATAATAAATGATCGTTGAATCAGATTCAAAGAATGTACAGTGTAACTTGTTAATGTGAATTCTAAATATTCCTCGGGTACTACCCACCCGTTAAAATATTTTCATCATTAACAGTTTGTACGAAAAAATTTTTAATTACAATCTTCATGAAAATATACTTGCATATATATTTTCTTCAGATGTAATTATGGATTTAATGAGTCAATAAGATATTATACTCATTTGATTTATCGTTAATACTGGATTACATGATCTCTAAAACATTAGAGATTTCATAATCACCATGTCGAACGAAGATAAATGAGATAGAACGATAAGTAAAGCGAAGATAATCGATATAGAATGATATGTAAAACGAAGATCATACTCGAAGTACAGATAGTGATATTGAGGTGTGTGATGTTGATATCCGAGATACAAATTGTGATGTTGAGATTTACGACGTGTTTGTGGTTGGGGTGTTAAGAGTATTGTCGGCGTTGATGATGGTGGTACGGTTTATGCTGCTGCTGGTGCTGCCGCTGGTGTTTGTAACCTCCGCACCAGATTTTTCAAAGCCATTACTCGAGCACGTAGTTCGTCAACTTCTTATATTATGTCGAGATGATTGACGATTGAAACGAGCGGGTGAGTAAGATTCAAATATAAGATAATATATAATCGTGACGAGATACTCTAGAAATGAAAGGGTAAATGGTTTCTCGAACAGGTTCGCCGGTAAGTGCTTTCAGGTTCATCGCCAAGAGGCAATTTGAGGAGGATCTTTGATGTGAAATGATTTTCAGATATCGGATGATATTCTAACTATATAGAATATCTATATATATATATAGTCCTAAAGATTTCGTAGACTACAGAGGAATTTACGGCATATGTCAGACAAATCTACAGATGCGCTAAGATATGAATTTTGTCTATACACTATCAATGCAGTAAATGCAGTAAGATGTGTTTAGACTTATGAATGATAAGCAGACAATTTTCTGAGGATGATAAGTAGATGATTTCCGACTAGAAATGATAAGCAAAACTTTTGACATGTAGACACGGTCAAAGTCCAGACTCATTAATGTATCCTAACAACTACTAGTCAGACACACTAATGCAAGACCTGGTTCGCTAAGACCAACGCTCTGATACCACCTGTAAAGACCTCGACCTTATCCTCCCGGACGAAGTCATCAACATTTAGTCCCATTGCGATGATCGACTCCAAGTAATGTCCTTAACATGAGCAACTGCACAGCGGAAGACTTAATTCGTACCTGAGAATAACATGCTTTAAAATGTCAACATAAAGTTGGTGAGATATATAGGTTTGATGCTAGCAGCGTTATAACTATGGACCACAAGATTTCATGTTTATACATAATACACTCCTCGTGTATGAAAAGTCGTTGAGCACTTGGTAACCATACTTAACATTTAAATCACAGCAGCATATTCTTAAATAAACCCTACACCGTACCAAGTGTAGTAACGAAACGAAGTACTGTGCAACCGTTAAATGCTGGTCGTCCAGCCCGGTTGGGGATGTCAGCCCGATAGATCTATCAACAGGATTCGCGTTTACGCTCCTCACGTAATTTGCAGTTACCAAGTATAAAGAGATATGCCATGGTACAACTTAACCGAGAATTTAGTTTTATCACTTGTGTCCATAACGTAAATCATTTATAAAAACAGCGCATGTATTCTCAGCCCAAAAATATTTAGAGTTTAAAAGGGACTATATACTCACCTAATGTATTTTGTAGTAAAAATACATATAACATCATTGAACAATTGTAAGGTTGGCCTTGGATTCACGAACCTATATTAATTGTATATATATCAAATAATATTAACACATAATAATATTTAAACAAGTTTACATATATGTATATATATATATATATACCTCATGATATTGATAGTATTATAATAATAAAATGATAATTTTAACAAAAATAATACTTTTAATGATAATTTGTAGTTTTTAAATAAATAATAAGTTTAATAATAATAATATTAGTGAAAATATTAATTTTGATAATAATACTTAGTACTTAATAATAATAATAATAATAATAATAATAATAATAATAATAATAATAATAATAATAATAATAATAATAATAATAATAATAGCAATAATAGCAATAATAATAATAATAATAATAATAATAATAATAATAATAATAATAATAATAATAATAATAATAATAATAATAATAATAATAGCAATAATAATAATAATAATAATAAAAATACTTATTTTGGTAATAATAACAATAATAATATTTATGATAATAGTAATAAAAGTAAAAAAATAAAAATAAAAAAAAATAATGATGTTGGAATTACTACCTTTGAAGAATAAGTTTCCAAAATAAAAATGAAGATGCCCAGACTCGAACCCACGACCTCTCACCTAACGACACCAACCTCTAACCATCTATTCTTCTTCACCCGTTCTGGTTTCATCTTACACGTTTAATTCTTAACCACTATCTGTTTATCAATTTCCACAACATGGCAGCCCGTAACTCGTCCAAGAAGCAGTACATAGTCGAATAGCCCAATAGTTTCATTTATTAAAAATAAAACACCATGGCCTAGTATCGAACCTAGGACCTCTTGGTAATACACACACATGACAAACCATTGCACTGTTTCTTATTATCTGTTTAATAAGAACAAATTAATTCTATTAAACCCTTTTCTGACTGTCTTTTTCTTAATCATCTACTGAATCATCATTACCCTAAACCTCTCTATACCAAATTATCGAATTACCATCCTTGCAAACCTATTTATCTTCGTCTTTATCATAATTACATCATCACTATCATACCATCATCATAACTTTATCATCATCATCGTTATTACATCATCACCATCATCGTTACCCTAATTAAATCATCATTATCCTAATCACTTTCATAATCATAATCTTAATCATATCATCACCCTCATTATTTTCGTTCATAACCGTCATTATTTCCTCCTAATCATCTCGGTATTCCTGAGCCTTATATAAATAATTATATTGTTGTGATTGTTTGGGAACATAACACACGCATCACCAGCATCATACTATAATTTCATCATTTGGGTTACTAACCTCTCGGTCCATGTTTAAAGCAAAACATAAGTTCAACAACTATCAAGTCTTACGGCCCACAAGGAAATTCGAAGCCCAACAATAGGTAAACTGTAAACGTATGGCTGCCAAAACTAAAACTCTACAGCAAAAGGGGATATCAGCATGTGAAAGAAAATAAGTGGGGTTGTTTGATTGATACATGTTGGCCACAAAGAAGAAAACTCCAAAGTAGTTTCGGTGGTGATAATTGTGGTGGGGTTCTCATTCATTTTTTTTTTTAAACCGACTATATATAATCATGTATTAGGTGCAGTTTATAATTTGATAACACATAATAATGTCATCTCATGGTCATCGTTTCATCATCATCTCTATCATAAGAGACGGCTCACCAGAATTTTGATCGACATAGTTGGAAGTAGAAACAGGTAGCAGCAGAAATTACGGTTACATGGGTCTTTCATGGTGGCGTGTGGTTATGATTATGTCCAATGAAGGTGGCTAATGATCGAGTAGTGAGTTTTGTTTCAAACATATAGAAAAGGAGAAGGATGATGGTTTACGTTGGTTGAGATGGTTGTCGTGATTGAAGTGTTGGTCCACGATGGTGGGGTGATGGTGGTTTATAAGGTTCACAAAGAAGAATTGTAGAGAGAGATGATGGTGGTGTAAACCGTGGGTAGTGGTGATCTTGTGGTGGTTGGGTGGCGATGGTTGATGATGGTTGTGGTCACGGTAGTGATGAATCATGGTGGGTTCAAGGTGGTTCCCGGTTACATAGTGGTGGTGCAAGGTTTATCACAGAAAAAGATAACAGGTGCAACTCGTGGTGATGGTTTATTGTGGTGGTTCTTGATGTGTAAGGGTGATAGTTCTCAAAGAAGGAAGAAACTTAACTAGGTGATTTGTTGTAAATTGTTGATCGAGTTTTATAGCGTAAAAGAGTCGACAGATTCATTCAAATCAGAAACAGAAACTTTATATATAAGTACAAATAAATTGGTTCAGTTTTTCTTTGATTTGTACTATGAAATAAACAAAGAATCAATTATCTACAGTTTTTGATAAGGATTGAAAATAGTTTACTAATATCTTGTATTCATGTTTATTTATGTTTATATAATTAACCGTAAATTTGTATGGGTGTATATATATACTTATATATTAAATTTATATAAAGAAACATAATAATGTTTATTATACAAATATTAATATCTATTATTAGTGAAACAAATAATCATACAAGAAATAATAATTCTTGGTATCTAATATTAATACCAATAATAATACAATATCAATATCAAGTATATTGATAATTGTTAATAAAAATTTTAATAATGATATTGATAATAATAATAATAAGTAACAATAATAATAAAGAAGATATTAATAATATTATTAATGATAATAATAATACTATACTAATGATAATAATGTTTACATTATTATTGATATTGATAGTAATACTATTAGTAATAATAATATAACAATTTATTTATATATAAATTTATTTATAAACAATTATTCGTGAATCGTCGGGTATGGTCAAAAGGGTAATTAATTATCCGAATATAGATTTTAGACTTTCTAGACTCAACATTAAGGTTTTTGCTTATCGTGTCAGAAACATATAGAGATTAGAGTTTAAATTCGGTCGGAAATTTCCGGGTCGTTACATGTAATACTGATAGCACGAAAAGATTAATGATTTCAGATAAGAATAGTTATAAAAATATCTCCAGAAATATGGAGGATATTTATAATGAAAGGTACGATAATATCTCAGAATATCTAAGATCAGAGGATGATAGAAACTATTGTCTGCAAGGGTTTAGAGTAAGGAGCAAGTTGTTCACTATAGACTTTAGCAGACATTGAATTCTTTGAAGTCAAACTTATTCTTTGTGATTTATCCACGGCTTTCTTCATAGTTTCGCATAATCTGCTTTTCGGTACTATATTTTCTATTGAATGTTTCCAATATATTGATACACAGGAAGCACGAAGTGGTATATAATTTCGGACGAGAATATTTATGAAAATATCCTCAGAAATATCAAAGATATTGATGATGATATTTTGGAATTTCTAAGTTCGACGGTTGATGGAGAAAGATTTTCTGCAAGATTTTAACATGACTTCGGAGCAAGATATTCTCTAAAGATTTCAACGGATCCAGAATTACCTGAATCCTTTGAATATAGGATTTGGTCCTTGTATTTGTCCTTGGTCTCCTTCATGGATAACTCAATCTGTTTTTCAATACCCAATTTTCTATCGAGCGTTCCTAACACTCCTTTCTTTATCATCAAACTTTTGTCCGTTTAGACCATCTACCATTTTTCTGTTTCCTCTGCATTTAATGCTATGATATCTGAATCATCGGTTATTAATCCGAGGTGGTTTCAGGAGAATTGTGTTTTTAGATGATTAAACGCTGATGGTAATATGATGGAATATGAAAGGTTATATATATATATATATATATATATATATATATATATATATATATATATAACAATAAAAGAGCACGCGTATATATAAACGTTATAATAAGGTTGTTTCGTACGAAAAGTCGAAGTTGACTTGTTGGAGCTGTGACAAAATTGGCTAATTTTGAAAAGGGATCGCAAAGTTGTTTTTGTTAATAAATGCCAAAGGATCTGACGCGGCTACGTGTTGAACTTTTACTCAATTGCCGAGAGTTTCTCAGGTGCATAACTATATGCATAAATCTTTCCTTCCGTAGATGAAGTGCGGTTGATTCATCCTATCGATTGAGGTGTTTTCAAGAATCATAAAAGGTTTGAACGCAGAATGTAATCGTGAAGATACAAATGAGGTTTAAGACGAAATCAAGTGGCAAACTTGAAGAATTGTTTAGTTTCATATGTTATATTCAATATTTTAATTCATTTTAATTGTCCAATATTAGTCCACAGTCGATAGTCCACAGTTGACAGTACAATCATTCATATATAGTTTAATATATAATATTTGAATTAATTAATACGTATCGTGACCCGTGTACATGTCTCAGACTCGATCACAACTCAAAGTATATATATTATTATAGAATCAACCTTAACCCTGTATAAATAACTCGATCATTACTGCATATAGAGTGTCTATTGTGATATATATATATATATATATATATATATATATATATATATATATATATATATATATATATATATATATATATATATATATATATATATATATATATCTCAATTAATATGTTACATTCTTCGAATCTGATTAAGCAAATTATCAACCATACTTCCTACTTTCACAATAATATACATTCTTTCATATCAAAACAACCATACTCATTCAAACTCAATTACATATTCTTATTTTGAAACCTCATAATTAAATTCGAGATATAACTGTTTACCATCACCTTTAGATTCCTAAATCTTTCAAAGCTATATTTTGACTTCAAAACTGTGTTAGAACATCAAATGTATGTTAACAATTACAATCTGTGTTCAAACCCTTCAAAAATTTCCGAAGACACTTCAAATGATGAGCAATCGAGATGATGATCCAACAAAATGTTACCCATAGTTATGTACCCGAAAAACTCTTGAAACCAAAGTGAAAGTTTAAACAACATATCCGCATCAGATTCTTTGGCATTTATTAGCAAAAATAACTTTGCGATTCCTTTTCAAAGTAGCCAGTTTTTTCACAGCTCCAGCAAGTCAACTTCGACTTTTCAGTCAGACTAACCTTATTATAACCTTGAGATATACACCATCATTACCGGGGAACCTTTTACATTCCACCACATTATTAGTAGATGTACCAACAACTTCATTACCCTTTGACTTTAGCCTCTCCAAAAAGTCATTATAATTATTCATTGAAACCCCATCATTTACTCATTCGCATCTTGTAACAAGAATTGCCATACGAATCATTAGGAATTAGCAATTAGTATTTTGAAATCTCACAGCATGCCTATGCCAATAGTTATATGTTTACATATAACGGACTTACATACTTCGGATGTGAAGTTTCTGAAAAACATCCTGAACTGCGGAATAGTTCTTGAAATGTTGATGAAGCAGCAAAAACTATAAAACGACCTTAACAGTAAAAAGTTTGATGATAATGAATAGTGTGCTGGCAAAGCGCAGAAAAAGAGAAGTCTTGGAACTGGAAACGGGATTGAGCAAAGTATTAAGGAGGCTGTGGACAAATCACAAAGACTAAACCTGACTTCAAAGAATCCAAATGATTCAGTATCTGCTGAAGTCATTAACGAATACCTTGCTTCTAACTCTAAACTCCTGCGGACAATATCCTTCATCATCATCTGATATTAGAAATTCTAAGATATCATCGTATCTTTCATTATAAATATCCTCCATATTTCTGAAGATATTTTCATAATTATTCTTATCTAAAATCATTTACCTCTTCGCGCTATCTGTATTACATCATAAAAGAAACTATTTTAGTTTCTAAATTCTGAAACATTCGAGTTTAAAATAGGAATATTTTAGAAGAAGTGTTGGGAGCTGAAGCATGAGTTAATATAATATAATGACACTTGATCAACGTGATTATATTACAGTAAGTCATGCTGAGTTTCTAAATGGAACGTGATGATTCACATATCATAACATCATCATGTGCCATGTTATACGACTCTTGTATTCTATTTAACCTCTAAAATATCAAGAAAATATTTCTTGATGATTCGGCCTTTTCCAAGGTATTCTGGTAATTTGACAAGTCAAGATCATGCCATCACAATTTCCTTCCTAGAACATTAACAATGTTCATTCCGAAATTCATATCTGTGAATTTTGAACCATTACAAACGGTGTTTAATCGCAAGAAGAAGAAATGAAAGGACAAAACTCCGAAATAGAAATTGGGGTATAAATTGCAGCAAATAAAGGAGAGCATTAACTATGGATGACAATGAGTATAGAAGACAGAAGCAGATACTTTGAAATATAAGGGAAGATATAAAGCCCAACGACAAACCAGAAATTATAAACCATATATATCGATGCATATAACAATATAAAGACACTGGAGAACTAGAAACACTATAAACCCAAGAGTATAGTAGAAGTAAATAGATTCTTCTGGTGGTAGGTGAAAAAGAAAAATGACCGATATGAAAGTTAGAAATATATCGAGAATCAGAACTGGATGGAGCATATTGATGAATACTTTAAAATATGAGTTGAGGGAGAAAGAATAGAAGGTGATGAAACATGACTAGGAACTTAGAAATCAACAGATTTAACTCACACAATGACGGAATAAGTGAATCAATCCCTCTAGTGAATAGGTTAAGCTTTTTGGGATTAATTTGGTCAAACCACAACTAAATCAAGTGTGTTTAGATCAAAACCTAGAGCTATTATTCACCACCTAAGTGATTTGGGTTGAGAGGGAATCGGAGGAGCTCACCAGATCTGAGTGTGTGTAACAAATGAGAGGCTTAACCTAAAATGAGGAACATAAGACTTTATATACCCTTGTTGTTGACTCACCAGTACGATTCATCCATCACACGTACGAGTTGGCTTCATCAGCCGTACGGGTGATCACTCACTCGTGTCTTCTCATTTAGGTTGTAATTGTGACTTAGCTCAGTATCAACCGTGCGTATGAGCCTGTCAGCCGTATGAATGAGGCTTCACTCGTACGTCTGACTAAGTCTAACATAGTCAAACATCCAAATCTCATTCCTGCAGTTCCTGCAACCACATACAAACACGGATAGGATAATAACGAGCGATCATGGTGGCCTGTAAACTGTTGTACCTGCAATGGATGTGGGTAGATGTCTAGGGACTTGCATAAAATGCATCAACAGAAGGTGTGAGTTGTAAGGGAACGAAAGAGGTGAATTTATAAGAAAATATCCGACAGAAAAATTAAAATGGACGATCGCATTTAAAGCGGATCCTAATTCCCTTGGTTACCGGAGAATCAAATCTTATTACGAAGATTTTCTTCAAATCCCTTGAAATCTGGAAATCAATCATATCTACGTCAAATGATAAGATGAATCTACACTTACTCATTTCACTCTTCTATGTTAGCTTCATTCGTACTCTTCATATAAATGGATTGTTTATTCAAATTATTCGCTGATGATAAAACTCTAATTTTCAGCCCGTATGCATCATGAAAACATACTTATTATCATTCACGACCTTTCCACTCAAATTTCGGGACGAAATTTCTTTAACGGGTAGGTACCGTGACAACCCGGAAATTTTCGACCAAATTTAAACTTTAATCTTTATATATTCCCGACACGATAAGCAAAGTTGTAAGTTTAATCTCAAAGATTTTTAAACTGTGTTCATACATTCATTTAAACCTCGACCAAGTTTCTATGATTCACGAACCATTATATGAACGAACATGATTATATATGTGTATGTGTATATATTATTACTTGAAAACAACAACAAAGTATTAGACGTATAATGCTTTATATAAACGTATTTGTTTCAAAATATATTCTAATAGTTATCAATGAAATTAAAAGATGATATCAAATGATTGAATTATTAGATACATTGAATTACGATTACGAGTCTCTGTAAGGAGGTCCACTTTGATTTGGAAAACATTTCTTTTTAACGGTATTCGGAATAATTGATAAAGTGATTTATTAGTAAGAACAAATGTGTCAATTAACGAGAACTAGACAAGGGTTAGTGGAGTTTACTGTTCAATTTCCTATATAGGTGTTAACTAGTTAACTTTCATATTATTTAGGGTGAAAGTGAAATTTGGGAATATAGATAACTTAGGAAATAGATATCGAAAAGTTAAGTAACTCGACATTTTTCATTAAGATGATTTCATACGTTTATTTAACCTTTGGACTTTATCCCATGCTTCACCAACAGACTATAATTTAAAGACTTGAAACCTATTATAAATATATATGATTCTACTTTTCTAAAACGTTTTATGATATAATGATTTTTATTATTTTAACCTTTAAACAAAATAATTCTTAAATATATTTAGTTTTGGAAAACAAAATTATCATATTTACTTGATTTAGTTTCAAACGTACAAAAACGTTTTCAGTTTAAAAAGAACTTTATTATTAAAACGTATATAACTTTTATAAATATCTAGAACCACTTTTGACAACTCAGTACTTAACCAGTATGATAAAGATATCGATATTTATATTTTATTTTATTAAATATATATAATGATTTAAATTAATATTATATATATTTATACGCGTATTATACGTACATAGTTTTATACTTTTACTATACTTAAACTTTACCTTTACTTTATTTTTACTTTACTTTAACTTTAATAATTCACTTTAATAATTCATACTTTAATAATTCACTTTAATAATTCATACTTTAATAATTCACTTTAATAATTCATACTTTAATAATTCACTTTAATAATTCATACTTTAATAATTCACTTTAATAATTCAAAAATCTATTATAAATAGAATTCAATAGGTTTCATTATTTCATAGAAACTTGAAAATATTTTCTCTAAACTCTCTCAATCGATTTACATATATATATTTACTCCGTATTATTTCAAGATATTATTAGTATACATAAAATATTACGACGGAGTGCTGTCCGAGTGATTTTGAAATTGTTTTTCGAGCGGGATAGAGCTAAGGAAATTATGGGTTATAGCTATGGAGGTTATGGGTATGGTTCGGGAGTATTGCTCGTAAGTCAAACTAGTGTTTATCATCTCCGTTGCGTCTACGTACTTTTCCTGCAATATTGAATCTCAATATTGATACGTGAGTACTCAAAATTTAATTTTTATATATTAATAGTGTATCCCTGACTAGTGCTCGAGAATATAGGATTATGCATGCTTGTACTTTTGATATTGCCATTAGATAGGATATGTTGAATCCTGAATTAGTTACGTATGCGGTTGAGATAAGGTATAAGATATGCATGTCGTTGGAAAGCTAGCGAAAAATTAAGAACTTTTCATTTAGATATCGAATGGTTTTGATGAACGGATTAGAAGTTATAATCAATTGAATTTTTGTATTATTATTAAAAATAATTATTATTATCGTCGTCCTAATTTTTATTCAATTATTATTATTATTATTATTATTATTATTATTATTATTATTATTATTATTATCATTATCTATAAAAAGTATTATCATTAAAAATTGTTATTTTTATTATTATTACTATCGTTATTATCGTTAAAGTTATAATTAGTATTATCATTAATATATTCATAATATTTATTATCACTAGTATTATTATGATTAAAACTTATATTAGTAACACTTAATTATTATGATTACTATTATTATCATTAACATGAAAACGATATAAAAGACGATTAAAAGCTATTAAACGAATCAATTAAGAAATAATGAGTATGAGTATCATGATGAAAATTAAATATTGTAAGATAATAATTTAGATAAAATTATCGTTCTTATTATTTTTTTATCATTACTATTATTATTAAAAGTATCGTTATATTAAAACTATCATTTTAACAAAAATTACCATTTTAATATAAATGTCATTGTTACTATAAAATATCATTATTATTATCATTTTAAATAGAATTATTATTTTAAAAGATAATATTAAAAAGTATCATAAATATTTATGTTATCATAATTAGAATTATCATTTTATTTTAGTAATTATGAATATTGATATTTTAATTAATAGAATAATAATAATTATTATTACAATATAATGCAACTTTTACTTACTATTATTATAGATATTATTTTATCAAATACATATGAGATACAAACATATTTTTACTACGTGTAATAAAATTTCTTTAATAATACCTATCATATTATCTTTATGATATTAAATGAACTTTATAAATTTTATTACTTAAGATATATAAAAGTATATTTTTTTAAAGTTTTATTTATTAATAAATGAATTATATTATTTACTCTAAAAAATCTTTTAAAGATATTTAAAAATACAAAATGACGATATTTAAACTATATATTAATCATGTATAGATTTTAGAAATCATTTGGAGTCAAATTGACTTTTGTTGACTTTTGCATATTGGTCTCGAGCATTAGGAATGTGGTACACTATGACTTGACCTTAATTGTTAGACAAATATTGACCAACATATAAATATATAATTAATATAGGTTCCTGAATCCGAGGCCAACCTTGCACTTGTTCAATGATGTTATATGTATTTTTACTACGAAATACAGTATGGTGAGTTTAATTACTCCCCTTTTAAATGCTTTTGCAATATATATTTTTGGGACTGAGAATGCATGCGCTTTTATAAATGTTTTACGAAATAGACACAAGTAATCAAAACTACATTATATGGTTGAATGATCGAAATCGAATATGTCCCTTTTTATTAAAGTCTGGTAATCTAGGAATTAGGGAACAGACACCCTAATTGACGCGAATCCTAAAGATAGATCTATTGGGCCTAACAAACCCCATCCAAAGTACCGGATGCTTTAGTACTTCGAAATTTATATCATGTCCGAAGGAGGATCCCGGAATGATAGGGGATATTCTTATATGTATCTAGTTAATGTCGGTTACCAGGTGTTCACCATATGAATGATTATTTTTGTCTCTATGCATGAGACGTATATTTATGAGAACTGGAAATGAAATTCTTGTGGTCTATTAAAATGATGGAAATAAATGATTATGATAAACTAATGAACTCACCAACCTTTTGGTTGACACTTTAAAGCATGTTTATTCTCAGGTGTTAAAGAAATCTTTCGCTGTGCATTTACTCATTTTAAAGATATTACTTGGAGTCTTTCATAGTATATTTCGAAGAACGTTGCATTCGAGTCATTGAGTTCATCAAAGATTATTATTAAGTCAATTATAGTTGGATGTATTATGAAATGGTATGCATGCCGTCAACTTTCGTTGTAAAGAAAGTTTGTCTTTTAGAAACGAATGTAATGTTTGTAAAATGTATCATATAGAGGTCAAATACCTCGCAATGAAATCAACTATTGTGAATCGTTTATAATGTATATGAACGGGTCCTTTCATCTATGGTGATTCCAAATAATATATATAGATGTGTCGATATGATATGTCAAAACCTTGTATACGTGTCCCGATATTTAAAGTGCGTAAAATAAATAACATAAATTAAATGACGATAAATAAAGTGCGTAAAGTAAATAACAGAAATTAAATGACAATAAATAAAATTGCAAGAATATAAATTGCGATAAAATAAATTGCGATAAATAAATTGCGATAAATAAAATGTAATACGGAATTAACAGTTAGCTAGGAACAGTTAGCTAGAATTTTGTTAGCGTGGTTTCTTGATAAAATTTAATATTGTTAATTAGTCTGTTTCTAATCAATTTTTATTGTGTCCATTATTTCTTCATTATGTCACTTGTTGGATTCTGATAGGTCAAAATCCAAATATGAAATTGAATTTGAATGAAAATATTATTCTTTGGTGAACGGATAAGTATCCCGGTGGTTGTAAATAGGATAGTGAATAACTGTTGAATCAGATTCGAAGAATATACAGTGTAACTTATTAATGTGAAATTTAAATATTCCTCGGGTATTACCTACCCGTTAAAATATTTTTATTATTAACAGTTTGTACAAAAGAATTTTTAATTACAATCTTTATGAAAACATATATACATATATATTTTCTTCAGATGTAATCATGAATTTAATGAGTTAACATGATATTAAACTCATTTAGTTTTCAGTTGGAACTAGAATAAATAATCTCTAAAACATTAGAGATTACATAATCACCATGTCGAACGAAGATAACTGATGTAGAACGTCATGTAGAATGATGATTATACTCGAGGTATAGATTGAGATGTTGAAGCATGTGATATTGAAATTTGGGTTGTTGGTGGTACTGTTGGTGCCGGTGATTTGGATGAAGCTGGTACGTTTTGCACCATATTTTCCAAGACTACAACTTATGCGCGAAGTTCGTTAACTTCTTCTATTACACCGGGATGATTGTCGGTTCGGACGAGCGGATGAATGAGGTTTAGAATCTGAGATAGTATATGATCGTGATGAGATACTTTGGAAATGAGAGAGAAAATGGTGTCTCGAACAGGTTCTCCGGTAAACGTTTTAGGTTCATTGTCAAGAGGTGAATTTGGTTAGTGGAAATGATCGCCTTCTTCGCGTTTCCATTGATTAAGTCGACTACGAACCCATCTCCATTTCATTCAGAATAGATGATGGCTAATTGATCGATTCATTCCGGTTACTCTGCTTTCGGAGCTCGAGTGGAAATCCATATCGAAATAGCTGTCGGAATAACTATCGAAATAGCTATCGAAATCTGATGGACTCGAACTGGTTAAGGGATTCATCTCGTACAATCAGATGAAGGATTTTCGATAAGAAATAGATTATAGGATGTAGATTAGTACCTTGCAATACATAATTTACATATGCATATATAATACTAAAATCCCATAAGCTACGGAGGAATCTACGGAAGCTGTCACGCAAAGGTAACAATAACAGATACGCTAAGATATGAATTTGAATTTAACTATACACTGTCTATGCAATAAAGGCAGTAAGACGTGTCTTAGACTTTAAGGATGATAAGCAAATAATTTTTCGACACTAAATGATAAGCAAAACTTTTGACATGCAGACACGGTCGAAGTCCAGACTCATTAATGCATTCTAACGACTATCAGTTAGACTCACTAATGCAAGACCTGGTTCGCTAAGACCACCGCTCTGATACCAACTGTGAAGACCCGTCCTAATCCATCCGGACGAAGTCCATATCGATTATAAACGATTCACAACAGTTGATTACATCGCGAGGTACTTGACCTATATATGATACATTTTACAAACATTGCATTCGTTTTTGAAAAGACAAACTTTCATTACATCGAAAGTTGACAGGCATGCATACCATTTCATAATATATCCAACTATAATTGACTTGATAATAATCTTGATGAACTCGACGACTCGAATGCAACGTCTTTTGAAATATGCCATGAATGACTCCAAGTAATATCTATAAAATGAACAAATACACAGCGGAAGATTTCTTTCGTACCTGAGAATAAACATGCTTTAAAGTGTCAACCAAAAGGTTGGTGAGTTCATTAGTTTAACTTAAACAATCGTTTCCATCATTTTAATAGACCACAAGATTTCAGATTTCCATTTCTCATAAACATACGTCCCATGCATAGAGACAAAAATATCATTCATATGGATTGAAAACCTGGTAACCGACATTAACAATATGCATATATAAGAATATCCCCATCATTCCGGGATCCTCCTTCGGACATGATATAAATTTCGAAGTACTAAAACATCCGGTACTTTGGATGAGGCTTGTTGGGCCCGATAGATCTATCTTTAGGATTCGCGTCAATTAGGGTGTCTATTCCCTAATTCTTAGATTACCAGACTTAATAAAAAGGGCATATTCGATTTCGATCATTCAACCATATAATGTAGTTTCAATTACTTGTGTCTATTTCGTAAAACAGTTATAAAAACAGCGCATGTATTCTCAGTCCCAAAATATATATTGAGAAAGCATTTAAAAAGGGAATAATGAAACTCACGATACTGTATTTTGTAGTAAAAATATATATGACGTCATTGAACAATGCAGGGTTAGCCTCGGATTCACGAACCTATATCAATTGTGTATATATTAATACGTATAATGTAAGTTACAAAATTTCATTTATTAATATGTATTATTTATATATTATAGTTTTGTAGAATTTATTCTAACGTTTATTTTAAAACGTATACTTATATTATATTTTAAGTTATATTATATATATATATATATCGATTTTATGTATATATATCTATAATGATTTACGTTTATATAAATAGTGACATTAATATATTTATATACATATATTTGTGGTTAGTATTGTATTTATGAAATTTTATTAGTTTGTTATGTGAATTATTAATACAATCCTAGTATATACCATAAGTATATATATAGTGTACAAAAGATTTATTTGTTAAAATAATAATTTAGATAATAATGATTTACTACTAATAATAATAATTTTATTAATAATGATAATACTAATAGCAAAAAAAATGAAAATTCAAACTGTTAATGATACTAATAATAATAACTCTAAAATAATATTAATACTAATACCATACTTATGTTAATAATAAGGGTTCTAATATTTATAAAATGATAAATGATAATCATAATAATACTAGTAAATATTAATGATGATACTGATAAATATGATATTATTAATTGTAAATGTACTGATGATACTATTATTTATAAACCGGTACAAATTCTAATATTGATGATAATAATATATTTTTATTTCCTTCATAATAATAATAATGATAATCATAATCATAATCCTAATGATGCTAAAATACTAAAATGATAAGTTTATTACTAATAATAATATTATTAATACCTATCATAATAATAATAGTAATGTCTATAATACTTTCAAATATGATAACAAGTATGATACTAATAATAACAATAACAATAACAATCAAAACAATCACACTAATAATAATAATACTAATAATAATTAATATATAATAACAATAATAAAATTAGAAAAGAAAACTACCTCACATGAAAAGAGTTTCAAAAAAAAAAAGAAACTGCCGTCCTCTGGACTCGATCTCGTGACCACATGCTCACACGCAAACACTCTCGACCATCCCACCAACTCTGATTCTCTGTACTAATATCGAATTTAAATTTTATATATAAACTGTTTTTCTTCTATTCCTCTTCTTCTCCACAAGTCTCATGGATTCAACAAAACATCAATAACCAAAAAAAAAAACAAAATCGGGGTTCCCTTTAAAGCTTCAAAACATTACAGAAAAAAAAATAATTTGGGTTCTAAAATAAAAAAAATATATACTAAAGGCCTACTGCAGCGTCGGTTCTTGGAACAAAAAAAAAAATTGATTTCGTAATAGATAACATTATAGATAATGTTTATAACACGAAATAGTTTTCTAAACATGTATAAAAACTACTGGAATCGTCAATTTGATCAGAAACATATACACGAACGCGAATTTGTCTCAAGAACAATTGTTGACTTTTTTTAAACTAAATTTGACTTCAAAATTCAAGATCGATATAAAGATTTGAGAGTTGAGATTTTGCAGATAGATTCAAAGAAAGATTTCTAACCTTTTTGCATTTTTAGATTTTGAAACTTTATTCGAAATTGAATTAAGAGAAAAAAAAATTGGAGCGTGCAGAGAAAAGAAAAAAAAATATCGATGTGCTTTTTAATCCCATTGGATTTCCTTTTTATTTGATTTGCAATTATACATAATCATGTTGTAATAATAGAGATCGGTTGATAAAAATGGAGAAAATGTCAACACAGGTTCACGAGTTGGGAGCAGGAAAGAAATAAAAAAAAAATAATAGAGATAAAGGATACAGAGGTCACGCGTATAATATAGATCCCTACTATTTTTTTTAATTAATAATAATAATATATAATAAAAATACTATTAATATCTAATAATATTAATAAAATTAATAATAATGATAAATATAATATTAATGATAATAATAATTGTAAAAATGATAATAATAATAATAATACCATACTAATTATGATAATATTAATATTTTATCGATAATAATAATATTAGTAATAATAATCTAATATATACATCCAATTTCATCTTTATATGATATAAAGTGATATTATGAATACAAATATTGATATTTGACGATACAAATAACATTACTACAACAACTATATTTGTATTTAAATTTAATTTATTAATATCATCTATTATTATGTAATATTTAATAATTATGTAATATGTATTGTAACATATACTGAATATTATATATTTATGCATTTTAATATAAATATATTATAATATTTATTTACATACTAATTATATTATACTTATGTATGTAATTATGAAAAATATAAATATTTTATATATGTAAGTATTATATATATTTATTAAAATAGTACATTATTTCATCATAGATATATTATAAATTTCTACATATACATAATATAATAATTATGTATAAAATCATATATATATAGTTATATTTATGTATATATGTATACTACCATATATATAAAATCATGTTTTAAATGTTGAGTAGATGATTAATTATGTATATTAAACAATTAACTACAAAGTATAACATTGTACATTTAATATTTTGATAACGTTGGTAAAATATGTTTGAATCATTTATATACAATATACTATATATATTCAAAATGAAAATCTTTAGTTATTAAATGTTATCTTTTATAATAACAAAATTACTTAATAGTTCATTAATACTAATATAATTAGTTTTATATATAATTATTTATATTTACATTCTTAGTTACAATTAAAGGTTCGTGAATCGTCGGAAATAGTTAAAGGTCAAATGTTATCATGAAATAGTTCAAACATAATGAGACTCGGTTTAATAGACTTTGCTTATCGAGTCGAATCATATAAGATTATGTTTAAATTTGGTCAGAAATTCCCGGGTCATCACATAATACACAACCGAGACCTTGCTTTGATGCGTCACAATAAATCACAAAATCATCATTCCCTTCAGGCAATGACAATATAGGTGCCGTAGTTAGCTTTTTCTTCAATAACTGAAACGCTTTCTCTTGTTCATCATTCCATTCAAATTTCTTCCCTTTATGCGTTAATGCAGTCAAGGGTTTTGCTATTCTGGAAAAGTCTTGGATGAACCTTCTGTAGTAACCAGCTAGTCCTAACAACTGGCGTATGTGTTTCAGAGTTTTCAGGGTTTCCCACTTTTCAACAGTTTCTATCTTTGCCGGATCCACCTTAATACCTTCTTTGTTCACTATGTGACAGAGGAATTGAACTTCTTCCAACCAAAATGCACACTTTGAAAACTCAGCGTACAATTCTTCCTTCCTCAATACTTCTAACACCTTTCTCAAATGTTCACCGTGTTCTTGGTCATTCTTTGAGTAAATAAGTATGTCATCAATGAAAACAATGACAAACTTGTCAAGGTATGGTCCACACACTCGGTTCATAAGGTCCATGAACACAGCTGGTGCATTAGTTAAACCAAACGGCATGACCATAAACTCGTAATGACCGTAACGTGTTCTGAAAGTAGTCTTTGGAATATCATCTTCTTTCACCCGCATTTGATGATACCCGGAACGTAAGTCAATCTTTGAATAAACAGACGAGCCTTGTAGTTGATCAAATAAGTCGTCGATTCTCGGTAGTGGGTAGCGGTTCTTGATGGTAAGTTTGTTCAACTCTCGGTAGTCGATACACAACCTGAATGTACCATCTTTCTTCTTGACAAACAAAACAGGAGCTCCCCACGGTGATGTGCTTGGTCGAATGAAACCACGCTCTAAAAGTTCTTGTAATTGGCTTTGCAGTTCTTTCATCTCGCTGGGTGCGAGTCTGTAAGGAGCACGAGCTATTGGTGCAGCTCCTGGTACAAGATCTATTTGAAATTCAACGGATCGATGTGGGGGTAATCCCGATAATTCTTTCGGAAATACATCGGGAAATTCTTTTGCAATGGGAACATCATTGATGCTCTTTTCTTCAGTTTGTACTTTCTCGACGTGTGCTAGAACAGCATAGCAACCTTTTCTTATTAGTTTTTGTGCCTTCAAATTACTAATAAGATGTAGCTTCGTGTTGCCCTTTTCTCCGTACACCATTAAGGGTTTTCCTTTTTCTCGTATAATGCGAATTGCATTTTTGTAACAAACGATCTCTGCTTTCACTTCTTTCAACCAGTCCATACCGATTATCACATCAAAACTCCCTAACTCTACTGGTATCAAATCAATCTTAAATGTTTCGCTAACCAGTTTAATTTCTCGATTCCGACATATATTATCTCCTGAAATTAATTTACCATTTGCTAATTCGAGTAAAAATTTACTATCCAAAGGCGTCAATGGACAACTTAATTTAGTACAAAAATCTCTACTCATATAGCTTCTATCCGCATCCGAATCAAATAAAACGTAAGCAGATTTATTGTCAATAAGAAACGTACCCGTAACAAGCTCCGGGTCTTCCTGTGCTTCTGCCGCATTAATATTGAAAACTCTTCCGCGGCCTTGTCCATTCGTGTTCTCCTGGTTCGGGCAATTTCTAATAATGTGGCCCAGTTTTCCACATTTATAACAAACTACATTGGCATAACTTGCTCCGACACTACTTGCTCTGCCATTACTCGTTCCGACACCATTTGTTCCTTTCATTCTATTAACCCATGGTCCGTAGACCTCACACTTCGCCGCGCTATGACCATTTCTTTTACACTTGTTGCAAAATTTGGTGCAGAACCCCGAGTGATACTTTTCACACCTTTGGCATAGCTGCTTCTGATTGTTGTTGTTGTTGCGGTTATTATTGTTGTTGGGATGATTGTTGTAGTTACTGTTGTTGTTGTTGTTGTTGTTGTTGTTGTTGTTGGGCCGTTTGTTGTAGTTGCGATTGATGTTGCGATTGTTGGGATAATTGTTGCGATTATTGTTGTAATTGCTGTTGTTGTTGTATTGGTGATTCTTATCACCGTTTTCCTCCCACTTTCTTTTGAGTTGCTTCACATTGGCCTCTTCAGCAGTCTGTTCTTTAATTCTTTCTTCAATCTGGTTCACTAGTTTGTGAGCCATTCTACATGCCTGTTGTATAGAGGCGGGCTCGTGTGAACTTATATCTTCTTGGATTCTTTCCGGTAATCCTTTCACAAACGCGTCGATCTTCTCTTCCTCATCTTCGAATGCTCCCGGACACAATAGGCACAATTCTGTGAATCGTCTTTCGTACGTGGTAATATCAAATCCTTGGGTTCGTAACCCTCTAAGTTTTGTCTTGAGCTTATTGACCTCGGTTCTGGGACGGTACTTCTCGTTCATCAAGTGCTTGAATGCTAACCATGGTAGTGCGTACGCATCGCCTTGTCCCACTTGCTCTAGATAGGTATTCCACCATGTTAACGCAGAACCTGTGAAGGTATGCGTAGCGTACTTTACTTTGCCCTCTTCAGTACACTTACTTATGGCAAACACCGATTCGACCTTCTCAGTCCACCGTTTCAATCTGATCGGTCCTTCGGTTCCATCAAATTCCAAAGGTTTGCAGGCAGTGAATTCTTTGTAGGTGCATCCTACACGATTTCCTGTACTGCTAGATCCAAGGTTATTGTTGGTATGTAGCGCAGCCTATACTGCGGCTATGTTTGAAGCTAGAAAAGTACGGAATTCCTCTTCATTCATATTCACGGTGTGTCGAGTAGTCGGTGCCATTTCCTTCAAAATAGTCAAATAGAACAAGTTAATCATACAGAATATTAAGAGTAGTTAATAGTATTTCGTAGCATAATATGAACTCATTTATAAAAGCTTTTTCTTCATATTAGCGTTTTATAAGTTTAAATTCGGGTAGTACCTACCCGTTAAGTTCATACTTAGTAGCTAATATACAATTTAACTACTACAATTCTATATGAAAAACTGTTTATAATAATATTTCGCGTTCAAACTTTTACACAATATTTTACAAACTTACAATACCGCTTATTTTACATATAGCATGAAATATAGCACACAATAAATTTGATACAAGATGGTTGTGAAGATAATTCTAGCTAGTACACAAGTCGTTCAGCAAAGGCAATAAAGACACGTAATTCATACGTCCAGAAACAAGTCATGCATTCTGGTTTTACTAGGATTACTTCCCATCCTTGGTCTTGTGGAACATAACCGTTATGGCCGTTGATAAGACAGCGTGTTGTAACGTCGTCAAAGGGACGAGGGTTACGTAATGTCCAACAGTCCCGTAACAATCTAAAAACCTCATTTATTACCCCAATTACCGACTCCGTCACTTGTGGGAACGTTTTGTTTAATAGTTGTAGCCCGATGTTCTTGTTCTCACTTTGGTGAGAAGCGAACATTACTAATCCGTAAGCATAACATGCTTCTTTATGTTGCATGTTAGCCGCTTTTTCTAAATCACGAAGTCCAATATTCGGATATATTGAGTCAAAATAATTTCTTAACCCATTGCGTAAAATAGCATTTGGGTTCCCCGCAATATATGCGTCAAAGTAAACACATCGTAACTTATGGATTTCCCAATGTGATATCCCCCATCTTTCGAACGAAAGTCTTTTATAAACCAAGGCATTCTTGGAAAGTTCTTCGAATGTCTTACAAACTGATCTCGCCTTAAATAGTTGTGCCGAAGAATTCTGACCGACTCTAGACAAGATTTCATCAATCATGTCTCTGGGTAGGTCTCTTAAAATATTGGGTTGTCTATCCATTTTGTGTTTTTATACTGTAAAATAGACAAGAGTTAGATTCATAAAAAAATACTTATTAATACAAGCAATTTTTACATATATCATAAAGCATAAGCACACTATATTACATATATTACACCACACGAATACAACTATCTTATTCCGACTCGCTTGTTTCTTCTTCTTCGGTTTTGGTTCGTTTTGCCAAGTTTCTGGGGATATATGATGTTCCCCTAATACGAGCCGTCATTTTCCACATTGGTTTAGAAAAACCTGGTGGTTTAGAGGTTCCCGGGTCATTGTTACAACTTAAGGACTTCGGGGGTTGACGATACATATAAAGTTCATCGGGGTTGGAATTAGATTTCTCTATTTTTATGCCCTTTCCCTTATTATTTTCTTTTGCCTTTTTAAATTCAGTTGGGGTAATTTCTATAACATCATCGGAATTCTCGTCGGAATCCGATTCATCGGAGAATTGGTAATCCTCCCAATATTTTGCTTCCTTGGCGGAAACACCATTGACCATAATTAACCTTGGTCGGTTGGTTGAGGATTTTCTTTTACTTAACCGTTTTATTATTTCCCCCACCGGTTCTATTTCTTCATCCGGTTCCGATTCTTCTTCCGGTTCTGATTCTTCTTCCGGTTCTGACTCTTCTTCCGGTTCCTCTTCAGGAACTTGTGAATCAGTCCACGAATCATTCCAATTTACATTTGACTCTTCATTATTATTAGGTGAGTCAATGGGACTTGTTCTAGAGGTAGATGATGCGTGATTATGACTTTAAAAACGCAATTTAGAACAAGCTTTCTTCACTTAAACAGATCTGAACACAAACCCCCAAATTTGTAACAGTAACAGCCCCAAAAACAGAGTATAAAACTCTGAAATAAGAACACAAGGATAGAAGAATCTAAACCCCAAATTGATAAAGATACCACCACAATTAGAGATCTAGAAACACTCCAAATCTTCAACTACAGCTGATAAAGATTCCACCACAACTATAATATCAGATATGAAGATTTGGATTTCACCACAATGTTTGATAAAGTAACACCACAAACACTGATAAAGAAACCACTCTTAGCCACCGGAATCAAAGATTCGTAAAGACACAGAGATTTTGTAAATAGATAAGCTCTATCAAACTTTTCATTCAATCATCAACCAAGTTTTACAATTACAGGAGCTCTCTATTTATAGTAGAAGCTTAACAGCTATTTTCTAAATAAGACAAAAACATAAAAAGGAAATGGAGACAAAAAGAACAAACAATTACAAATTAGCCAATAAGAATAAAGGACACAATCTGCAAAAAGCCTGCCATTTGTTAGTGCTCCTTCCCATGATAAAAGCATCCAATGATAAATGGGAGTCTTCCTTGGACAGCTAACATTCTTCTAGAACAGCCACACACGTGTTAAGCACATGACCTGACCGGTTTATTGAAAAGCATAAGTAAGCTTTGAATTGTATCAGCAAGTTGGCCATTCAGACAGAAAATAGCATCGCGTGCTGGTTGTACTAGAGTTTCGTGTGCTGATTGAACTAA